>NC_040022.1:10428142-10471995 GCF_000972845.2 Larimichthys crocea
GACTAAATAATGTGAAAATAAAAAGTATTGTCTAGTGAGACTACGTCCAGGTTTTAGACAGTCTGTGAGGACGTCATGGAGACTACATCCAGGTTTTAGACAGTTTGTCAGGACGTCACAGAGACTATGTCCAGGTTTTAGACAGTCTGTGAGGACGTCACGGAGACTTACATCCAGGTTTTAGGACCGTTCGTCAGGACGTCACAGAAGACTAAGTCAGGTTTTCAGACAGTCTCCGGGACGTCACCAGCGGACTAGTCCAGGTTTGAGACAGTCTGTGGGGAAAGGTCATGGAGGACCACGTTCCAGGTTTTACGAACAGTCTGCGGTCACAGAAGTAAGGTCGAAAGTTTTAGGACAGTCCGCCGGGGACGTCAGAGAGACTACGTCCAGCTTTAGACATTTTGTGGGGAACATACAGAAGAGAACTACATCCAGGTCTGGAACGGAGGGCTCCATCCTCTAGGCGGACCTTCGCTTGTTCTAGCCGTGGATGGCTCCCCTCGGGCGGCCAAAAACAGATGGCTTCGTCCCAGACTCCCCTGAGCCACTGCTCCACGCGTTCTTGGCTTCAGGGCTGCAGAATAGAATATTTTAAGGCAAGCATGGTTTCACCTGCCTCCAGCTTGGTTTTCGTGCGTTATGGACATTTAATGCTCCTCTCGCTCTCACCGCTGGTTCCATGGGTGCTGAACAAAGAGCCTTGACCCACGCATCACTTACCTGCAAGTCTATCGATTCCCCCTCCACTCACAAATGTGTTTTTCAAATTGTTCCTACACCGATGTTGAGTTTCAACTTTTGGGATGTCTGTATTTGCCATACATATTTCTAATCTGGATTTTTTTAATGAGGGAAACGGAGTTTAAAAGCTCAATTTAACTTTTGGGGGAAAACGAATCAGTTTTCATATTTCCTATTCGCCTATTATTCAAAGAAAATTCTTTTATAAAGGCTACACATTGAAACACCGTCTAGGAGTCTTTTATGTTGAATGTTGATTGATTTATCACAAACTGATTACTTATTGTGATAAATTCCAGTATTATTTAATACATGCCCAGACTGCCATCAGATGCTCTGTTTCAGCCGTTCTGAGATTTATTTTGGATGAAACACACATATCTGTGACCATAACACGCAGAGGACGACGGGCACGCGGTGCTCTCGGGAGCCCAGATTTTGGCCCTGAGTGTGCCGAATAGAGGAGGGATTATGTACGACAAACGTGGTTCTGACTTGGGAGCCGGGGTGGCCAGCAGTAATGCTGAGTCTCACCTACAACTGTTCATTTTAATGGAAAAAAAGGTCACTCAGTTTCGCAATTACATAATTTCTGAAATGTTGTCAATTATCACTCATTAAATGTTAAAAATATAGATTGTAACAGCACTGTATAGTACAATTTATGAATCGAATAAAGGAAAAATAAGCGCGGGCTGATCGTCTCATCGGACCTCTTCCTGCCTACGGTTGTTGTCCCTGAACGAGAAAAAAACAAAACCTTTAATGTATATATATACCAAAATTTGCCTCAGTCTTTCTCTCAAGGCACTACATTACATGGAACACTCAACTTCTTTCAGATTTCATAGTTTCTTCATTGTGCTGTGTTGTAATAAAGACTAAACAGTGTTGTGTATTCTCAGAGTAGTGTTTTCTCCTCTCATGGGCGGGAGATTGCTCTTCTAACGCTGAACTGGAAACCCATTCTTCGTACTGTCCTCATTCTCGTATCTACCGACCACCTGGTCCTTCATCTCATGCCTCCCAAATCATCAACTTGGGGGGGCGACAGTTGATAGAAAACAATGTTGTTTTTTAGTGCCGTCGTTCATTCATCTCTGTATCAATTCTCTCATACATGGACTTGCAACCGCATCCCCACAGGTGACCAGCAGTAATAGCAATTCCTACAGAAATCAGTAGGCTGTTTCCCCACTCCCAAACATACTTCCATTCCATTTTGTGATTGGATCAGGTTTTAGACCGTCTGCAGTCACAGGAGGACTATGTCAAAATTTTAGACCCACTCTGTAGGGGCGTCACTGAGATCTGTAGAAGTTTAGGACTGTCAGATGCGCTGGCAGGACAATTCCGGTATTAAACATGATTTTGGCTGAGTTAATTTCACATGACATACACTGGACATTCAGCAGCTTTACAATCTTTCAGTGTTCGCCAAAGGCATATTATTCTTGTTGTCCCATGTTTTGCTTTTATATAAGTCACATGAACTGAATTAATTCTTTCCATTCCTGAGTTTCCATTATACGACATTGTTAGTTTGGAAATCTCATATCTTCTTTCACCCATAATTCCCTTAATGGCCTTCAGCTGGTTCAAGTTGACTTCATGGACAGCCTGAAAACCCAAGAAGACCCACTACAAGACCCTCCAAGACATGTTCAAGTCCAAAAAGCCAACAAACAAAAGCTGCAATAACTCATTTGCTGAACCTGGAATTTGAGTCTCGGAAGATGCTTCCTCACCTTGCTGTCTTAAAGGAGGCAAGACAGACCAACAAAGTCTAGAGCTTACCCCCCCCCCATGTTCTGAGAACTGGATCAGTTAAGTTGGTTCCTATTTCAGTCCACATTTTCAGCTCTTCCAAGGGACTTCTTTAAGCAGACTAATTGGCATAAGTCTTTTTGATTTTTTTGAAGAATCTTAGTCATCAGAATGTTTAAAAGGACTCGCAGTTGGTTATATTTTTTCGTATGTGTATTATATATATATATTCTATATTATTTTATTATTATATTATTATTTTATTAAACTATTATTATTATTATTAATTTATTATTTATTTTTTTCTTCTGTATTGAATCTCTTTTCAGGTGCTGGATTGATCTTGCAGCGAGGTCGTCATCCAACCAACCAAACCCCCAGTACCTCTTGAGATGAAGAGCAGATGGGAAGCTTCTATTCAAAGGTCCCAGTTTTATGGGGGTGATGAAGAAAAGCCATTGACGCTCCTAAATCTTTGACGCGGTGAACATCACAATTGACTTGTTCATTTATATATAAGTGTGTCATGATACGTTATTTATGGTACACCTTGTCTTTTGTGCCTTTTTATTAGCCCGTGGCGCATGTCCACAGCTGTGTTTCGAGCCATGCCACTGCTCTTCCCGTCCAGCAACCATGCCACACTAAGAAACTGGCTTAAGCAGCGAGGCTCTTTTCCATGTCCTCCGTTGAGATTACAGACTTACTGCAATATTTTACACTATATATCCAGTTCTTTCACACATACATTTATGTTAAGGTTTGGTTACTTGAGATACACTTTTCTCATTTCAAAAGGTCCAAAGGGGACGTTGATAAAATTAGGATTTGTACTGGGCTGCAGGTGTTTTTTAACTCTTAGAGGGAGGTGTATGTGTGTTTTGTCTTTTGTATTCCCTCTCTAGCATGGTATTGTTTAAAAGCTTTGCCTGGAAAGGCAATTTTAAAATGTTCAAGGACATGAAACAGACTAAAGGAAGTGTATTTGGACAAGAAACATAATGTTCCTTACTAGGGGAAGAAAACCAAAAAAGGAAATCGTTAGTTGGACGTGTTCGAGCAGCCCATGTTGAATGCCTTGTATAAAACACTTACCTGGACAGAGCTCCCAAGGCGCCTTTGTCTCTTGTAACCCTCTTGCGTGTTTGCACTGTTAAATACATGTTTCATCACTGCTGCCTGGCTCTGCCAGTGGCGGGTACTAGCTCTCGTTGACAGATTCGCACTGGGATGCCCATGGGACTAATAGGTGAATGTTCCAGAATAATGGTGGATGCACACTAGAATCTCCATCATAGACATCATCAGTGGTTTGGATGTCTGAATGACTTCCGTGTCTTGTCTTGTTTTTTTCGAAGGAGGGGAACTTGCCCTTCCTTGGACTTCTGAATTTGGAGCGTCTCTTCCTGAGCTTTTTAGCACATGCTCCTGCGAGGCATACATAGTGACATTAAAAAATGACAGTTACAGTCACCATCATTTACCCCTCAACCAGCAATAGCTGACAAAAATTCTAACTCACCCACTCAATGTTTGATGACTGGCCTTTTATCATGGATAAGTAATCCACCAATCGTTTTGCCATGGCCTTCACCTCTGTTTGGTGGGGGTATCTGCAGTCCTCTGTTGCTCTCTTGCGATAGAAATTCATCTTAGGGTCCTAGTTTGTCTTCTGAGTCGCAGAAGAGCCCTTGATAAGGCCACCCGCTGTTCTCGGTCCCAGCCATTTATGCTCAAAGTAGGTGCGTCGCCCTGTTTCAAGCTCCACTGTCTGTGAAGGACTATGTATTGTGGTTTTAGACAGTCTGTGGGGAGTCACGGAGCTACGTCCACGGAGGAGAGGACTAGTCTGAACATAGTCTCTTTGACGCTCTTAGCTACTTTTATTGATATTTGTTGTGTGGTTGGAATAATTCCATCCATTTGAGTATACAGTCTATGATCACTAGACAATTACTTTTATTTCACATTTATTTAATTCAATGAACTCCATGCATATCGTATAAATTGATATTGAGCTAGGGCAGTTACATGGTCTTGGTCTGAATTGCCTTGCGACATTTCTGTTTTCCACACCACTAACGTTTGACTGACTTATCTGATGTTGTTTACCCTTACCTTTCGTGCACGCTCCATCTAGTGGAGGCATTAACGCAACCCCAGCCACTACTGTTTAGTTCTATTCTATGCGCCTTATAATGCGCCATATTATGAAATAGTTTAAACTAGGCCATTCATTCCAGGTGCGCCTTATAATCCTTATAGTGCGGAGGAAAATTACGGTCTATGGGGACGGATGACGGTACTTAACATTCGGGTTTTAGACAGGTCTGCCTTTCACAAGACTATTGTCAAAAATTTTAGACACTCTGTAGGTGGGTCACTGAGATATGTTAGAAAGTTAGACAGTCTGTGGGGACGTCCCCACAGACTTACATCCAGCTTTGAGGACAGTCAGTGTGGGACCTTACAGATGACTATGTCCAGGTTTTAGACAGTCTGTGGGACGTCATGGAGACTACTCCAGGTTTTAGACCGTTCTGCGCTTAACATGGAGACTTACGTCGCAGTTTAGACAGTCCATGGGGACATCACAGAGCCTACGTCCCAGGTTTTAGACAGTTTTGTGGGACTTCAAGAGACTACACCCGGTTTTAGACAGTCTGTGTGGACGTCACGGAGACTACGTCCATATTTTAGACAGGTTTGTGGGAGTCATGGAGACTAGTCCAGGTTTTAGGACAGGTGTGGGGATGTCACAGAAGACTACGTACAGGTTTTAGGACAGTCTGCGGTCAAGAGACTCCTAGGTTTTAGACAGCCATGGGGACGTCACGAGACTACGTCCAGGTTTTAGACAGTTGTTGGGGACCTCACAGAGACTACATGCAGGTTTTAGACCAGGTCCGCGGGGATTGTCACCAGAGATACGGAACAGGTTTTCGCAACTTCTGTGGGGACGTCATGGCGGGACACTACACCGTTTTAGACCGCTGTGGGAACGTCACCGAAGGACTACATCCAGGTTTTAGACGTCTGCGGTCCAGAGACTAGTTCCAAGTTTTAGGACAGTTTGTCAGGATGTCACAGCGACTCCGTCCAGTTTTTAAGACAGTCTGTTGGGACATCACAGGGAGATTTGTCCAGGTTTTAGACAGTCTGTTGGGACCACAGAGACTACATCCCGGTTTTTTCGACAGTTTGCAAGACTTCCAGAGATCCGAACAGGTTTTAGGGACAGACTGCCCGGGACGTCACAGAAGACTGAGGACTATTGTTCAGGTTTTAGACCGTTCTGTGGGGACATCACAGAGATATGTCCAGGTTTTCGACAGTTGTGGGGACGTCACAGAGACTACCTGCAGGTTTTAGACAGTTGTTCTGGACGTCCCAGAGGGACTCGTCAGGTTTTTGGACAGACTGCAGGGACGTACAGAGACTGCAGGGACGTTCACGAGACTATTTTCAGAGTAGTCTCCGTGGACGTAGTCTCCGTGAACTCCCCGCACAGCAGGACTGTCTAAAACCGACACATACTCTCTGTGACGTCCCTGCAGCTGTCCAAACACCCTGGACGTAGTCTCTGGACGTCCTGCCTAAACTGTTAAAACTTCTTTACATAGTCTTCAAAGACGCCCCCACAGAGTTGTCTAAAACCTGGAACCTTATTAGTCTTTTTGACTTTTCCCACAGGATGTTTTAAAATCTGGATGTTCGTCTCCATGACGTTCCCCAAGAGGTTCTAACACCCTGTTCGTAGTCTCTGTGACGTCCCGCTGACTGTCTAAACACATGTATGTAGTCTCTGTGAGGTCCCAACCAGGACTGTTCTAAAACCTGGACGTAGTCTCTGTGACGTCCCCATGGACTGGTCTAAAAACCTGGGATGTCGTCTCTGTGACCGCCGACTGTCTTAAAACCTGTACGTAGTCTCTGTGACATCCCCAATGTCAAAATTTTAGGACAGTCTGTGGGGACCCTCACAGAGGGACTACGTCCGGTGGTTTTTCACATCTGCTGTCATAGAGGGACTTGTCGAGTTTTAGACAGTCATGGGGGGGAGGACGTCACAGGACTACGTCCAGGTTTTAGACAGCCTGTGGTACAGAGACTTACTCCAGGTTTTTTAGAACTGTTTGTTGGGGACATCAAGGAGACTAGTCCAGTTTCAGACAGTCTGCAGTCACAGGGACTAAATCCAGGTTTTAGACTGTCGGTCGAGACGTCATGGGCCTATGTCGGACGGGGTTTTTCGACTCGTCTGCGGGACGGTCACGGGAGACTACGTCCAGTTTTTAGACAGTTTGTGGGGACGTCCCGGACGACGAACTGCCAGGTGTTCGACTGTCCGTCGAGGACGTCATGGAGACTCGTCGAAGTTTCGACGTCTGTGGGAGGTCACGGAGTTTACGTCACGTTTTAGGACAGTCCTGTTGGGACCCGACGGAGACCACGTCCAGGGGGGTTTTAGACGTCGGCGGGTCCCAGAGACTAAGACCAGGTTTTCGACCGGTCCATGGGGACGTCATGGAGACTACCATCCAGGTTTGACAACAGTCTGCAGTACGTCGAAAGTTTGTAGACAGTCTTCGACGATCCACACGGAGATGACTACGTACAGGTTTTAGATGTTGGGTCAAAGGTTTAAAGGTATTTATCATACTAGAATTACCAAATAACAAACTTATTTCAATTGCGGAGTATTGACGCTATGGATGACTCGTGTCCAACCAGGGGGGGATGCAGGAAAGTAGGTAATGGGATTCCAAAAATTAGTTAAAAAATTGTGCATACTGTTTTAGTGTGTGGGAAAAACAGAATGTCCAGGCAGACATTCGACCACGACCAGGTTATAAAATGCCTTAATGCTTCAATATCCATTTCATACGGTTAGCATTTGAATTTCATTTGAATAAAATACATGTGAAAAATCAAAAAGTATTGTCTAGTGATATTTAGATTATATCAAAAATGGATGAGTGTTTCCAACCACAAGAAAGATCAATAACAGTAGCTAAAAGCGGTTAGCAAACACATATTGCCACTAGATTTGGATTTCCAGAAATATTATATTAAGTGTAATGGACCACATTTCAGAAATGATGTAATTGGAAATGAGGACCTTGTTTTCCATTAAACTGAAAAAGGTTTGTATGTGAAGGACTCAGCATTATGCTGGCAAACAACCCATGGTTACCCATCCTTTTCCTTGCTCATCCTGGCTTTCCTACGTTTAGCCCTTACTTAATGTACATTCACTCTTTCACTAGTCCTGCTGATTGTGGATGATACGACAATGATTATTTATAAGGACTGTCACCTTTTGGATTACACCTGACACCTTGCAAATGTGCACCGGTAACTAACAGATAACGTGATAAATATCAAACAGCTTACTTCACCTAGGTGGTATGATGGCACTAGTCCAGAGCACCCATGGCCACATTCAAAGAATGGGATGCAGAATGAGGACAGCGGTAAGCCCTAAGTTGCCTTAAACTCTGGTATGGTACCTGGTTAATTGCTATTCACTGTCCTGGTACCTGTGGAATTGCCTGTTGCATCTGAGATATGTTTGGGGATATGGGGAAAGGAAAACATTGTACTGGAAAGAAAATTTATATTACTGATTGTGTGTTCTTTTATAAATCACATAAGCCCATGTTTTGTCTAGAATATTCAAAAGATTTTTGAGGTATAAACACTGTGGTGCCTTATAATTCTTGTTTGGTTTCACTCGTTATTCTTGCCACTTAGAAATCTTTCTCTCATTACTGCGATTGTTCTGAAGAAGTAGTTTTTTGATGTATAAACTTGACCTTGGTTCTCACGGTCCAGCAGAGCTTGTTAGTGAGGTTTGATAGGGATGAGCACACTCCATTGTAACCACCTGGTACAGTTAGATAAGTAAATCATAATAATGACGAATACTCCTTAGAAATGTATAAGAATCAGTGTGGGACTGCCCCACCCTGAACATTTTCTGCAGACTGTCTTGTGCATTTGTAGAACTGTTCCTCTTGCAAGAATATCGCTCAGGACCCGGAGAAGGTGACTGGCCATCTGAGACTGATCAAAGTTGTCTCACCTCTACCTCACTTCATTTGAAACGGGAGGACCCTCTCTGTGGACCTACAGTAGAAGCTGTCACCTCGAGGTCCAACGAATTCAGATTAACAGAAAACATCCTAAATTCAGGGTAAGCAAAATTTTCAATTGTTTAATAAATCTAAGGATCAATTCTGGATTGAGTCAATCAGTCTTTGAATATGGAGAAGAAGGTTACTCTAGTCACATCTTAGGACAAGTGTAGTAAGGTACTCTACACTGAAAGTCTCTGGGAGATTAACTGATAGTGTTTGTATTAAGTAGTAAGTATATTACAAAACTAATCTCCGGGAGGTTAAAATACAACTTATCAGAATAGGTCAGTCAGTTACCTAGGCAAAACTGGACATCTTAGGGAGACGTTTCTAAGATTGAAGGCGCGCGCAGACTCCTAAGGAAAATGGGGTCGTCTGGGTCCAAGGTTGTGAGAGAGTGTCCTGATTCTCCATGTTGTCAAAGCATGAAAAAGAAATATGGTGATCAATGGGTACCGTTTTTCCATGTGTGGGTTGAAAAGTGGGGTTTCCCAAAAGAAGGGAGTTTTAGTATAAAAAAATTAGAGATGTTAAAGGCGAAAATAGATGCTGCAAGAAATGAGGTAAGAATGAAGAACAAAATTATTAAAAAGGATTTAGATGAGATGCATGGTCACAAAGAAAGCTGGAAACTGTGGATGAAGGAAGCAGAACATAGGGAATGACAACAGGCAGGGAAAGAAATGCCTAAATGTTCAGAGACGAAGTTAGGGAACGAATGCTTTGCTATTGACACATGTAAACCTTCTCCCTCTGCTCCATCTGCGTATGCAGAGGCAAAAAGTGAAATGATGGCCCTCAAGCACAAGCACGATGATGCATGTATGTCTTCCCATCACCTCCCCCACCCCCGTCATATGGATCGATATCTTCAACAATCAAGGAACAGGAGGAGAGCTCTGCATCTGGAGGAACCAGATCTAAAGAGGTAATTATCCACAAAAATGCAGACAGTGCTTCAGTCTCCTCTGCCTCATCATCTATGTCTGAACAAATGCTCTCACCCAGTCACACACGCACAGGAGTCACGTACCAGCCTGATCTAGCTGACAGTACAACTATGGTAATGCCACAGCCAACAAACTCATTCCACCCATCCTTGCTGCCCCCTAACTACAATATGCCTATGGTTGAGTATCCAGGTCCAACAGGTCCCATAAGAGTCCAAAGAGGATGGACAGACCCGGACATGATGGAAGCGGGAAAACAGCTTCCCTCCCTGGAATCTCTGGTGGGTACCAGTTTGGTGAGGAATTGGTGTCTTTCTGCAAAAACTGGAGTCCCACGTTGCATGAGTTACGACCACTACTAAAGAACAGACTCACCAGCGACCAGTTTCAGAGAATCGCCACCGAGCTGGATGGCGACTATCACCAGGAACAATCAGAGTGGAGAGCAGCGGGAGAGTATGAGAGGTGGGTTGTTGGAGTCAGCAAAGCTATTGAACGTGCATTCCCACAGAAAGTCTTCATGACAACTATCTAACAATGCACCCAAAAAAGGGGAAGCACTGAAGATTATTATCACAGACTGAGTGGTGTGTTTGAACAATATTGTGGCATTCCCAAACCTGACAATATGGACAGGGAAAATTACCAAACAGCGTATGAAAGTAATCTGAAAAATTGTTTCTTGAGTGGTCTCCGTCCTAGTGTTTACCACAGTGTCCAGAGTTCCTGCATTGGCTGGAAGGATCAACGTCTGAAGGAGATCCGTAGACATGCTAAACATGCAGAGGAGGGCAAACAGAGGAAAGGGACAAGGAACTCGAAAAACGTGAGTTGACCCAGTACAATGCTTCTCTAACCATGATGCAAAGTATCGTTGACCAACATGCAGGCCGCGGACCCAATCGGGGACGCGGAGGACGCGGACGCAGTCGGGGAGGCAAGCGAGGGAGAGGTGGAGGAGGAGGACAAACACAAGAAAACAATGCAATGCATGATCAGGATGAATGTTTCTACTGCAAGGAAAAAGGACACTGGGCCAGAGATTGCCCCAAAAAGAAAAAAGAAGAAAAAGGAACATCCAAATTTGCCTCTGACTGACTGCCTGACACATTTGTGGTTTCATCTGAGGAGGAAGGTAATGCACCACACACAGGAAGAAATGCTTGGCACTGATACACTGCTTTCCATGCTGTTAGGGACCGTTGATAGGTTAGAAAAGGAACAGGATTTCAAAACCACACCTACTTACAGCCTATTGTCATCTGAAGCCTATAAAAAATGCCTACTATTGTTTGCATGGTAAAAGGGACCCCAATAACTTTTTTGGTTGATTCTGGCGCCACAAATTCCGTAATCAGATCCTCTGAGCTCAATCCCACTGACATTAAACTCAGTGGCAGGTATACTTGGTCAGTTAGCGCTACAGGAAATTCAGTTAAAGAGAAATACTCTACTCCCATGATTTGTGAGTGGCAAACGGATGAGGGATTAGTGACGAGTAAACATTCCTTTTTGATTTCTGATGTTTGTCCAATTAATTTGTTAGGTCGTGATTTGATGTGCACATTTAACATTGTCCTCACCTCAACACCTGATGGATTGAGGATTTCAAGATATGCAGATAACACATCAGCCTTTGTACATTTCAGCCCGACCACACCCTTGTATGTGTATCAGTGGTGGTTAGACCTCACTGTGTCTGTCTCCATTTTGCAATCTGCTGCTGATGTGATAAGCCCCTCCTCTGATAAAATGACACCTGAACATTTGCATTGCACTGCTCACGTCTCAGACGGACCAGACACTGACTATGCAAAAACATTTTTTTGCGACTTAAATGACAGCTTACTGACTACCAACTTGTACTGGACAGAAACCGAATGCGCAGCAGCCGTTTCTCTGACTGAGAAACAACTCAGATTTTATGACATACACGATTCACTGCCACACATCTCCTTTTCAAAACCTGCTAGCAAACAGTGGAGAGATTTGGGCCCATTTGTTAATCGATGCGAGCGTGCCTCAGATTGGACTCCCATGCCAGAAAATGGTGCATGTTATTCTCAATCTCTGGGGGCATTTAAAAGACCACTGCAAACTAAGATACATTGTCTACGTTCTGTGTATCTTTTGGAAAAAGACAATCCACATCACCTCACTGCATGCAGTCCCAGTGACATTTCCCCACTTTTGGATCAGGTTCCCCCTGAATTATGGGCAAACAGCAAATATGATGTGGGTCTGATAAAAAACTGTGAACCTGTTCAGATCACTGCAAAATCTGATTACAGACCTGTGGTGAAACAATATCCTTTGAAGAAGGAAGCCATTGAAGGCATCCGCCCTGTTTTTCACTCCCTACTAAAAGCAGGAGTGATTGTTCCCTGTGAGGACTCTCCAGTACAGACTCCTATTTTTCCTGTAAGAAAAATCAGACCTAAAGGCCAACCAGATGAATGGCGTTTTGTCCAAGACCTGCAAGCTGTTAATGCTGCAGTCACTTCACCGGCTCCAAATGTTCCAAATCCTTACACAATCATCTCACAGGTTCCTGAGGGCTCTCAGTATTTCTCTGTGGTTGATTTGTCTAATGCGTTCTTCTCTGTTCCAGTTCATAAAGATTCGCAGTTCTGGTTTGCATTCCTGTTTGATGGTAAACGTTACACTTTCACTAGAATGTGTCAAGGTTTCACTTCTTCTCCGTCTCTCTACAATGCAGCCTTGTCCAGAAGCTTATCTACATTGTCTCTTTCTGAAGGCTCTGCTCTCTTACAGTATGTTGATGACCTACTTATCGCTTCTCCCACTAAGGAGCAGTGCGAGACGGATACTGTTTCCCTCCTGCAACACCTGTATCGGGAAGGACACAAAGCTAGCCTGAGTAAGCTACAGTTCGTACAGCAGGAGGTCACCTTTTTGGGTCACGTGTTAACCCCAAACGGCAAGTCTCTCTCTCCAGAACGCATATCTGCTATTGTCAACACACCTAAACCACTCACAAAGAAACAAGCTATGTCTTTTTTGGGCATGTGTTCATATTGCAGACATTTCATTCCTAACTTCTCTGTGCTTGAACGTCCTTTGAGAGATGTCACACATGCTAGAGGTCTCACAGCCTCCTCCAAAATCACCTGGACACCAGAGGCTGAAACATCTTTTGTCAACTTGAAGAAAGCTCTACAGTCCGCTCCAACTTTAGGGGTTCCAAACCCTGATAAACCATTCGTCCAGTGTGTGGACGAAAAGGAGGGATGTATGACAAGTGTTTTGCTACAAAAACATGGATCACAGTTAAAGCCTGTTGCTTATTTTTCATGCACTCTTGATCCTGTTGCTAAGGCTTTACCTCATTGTTTGAGAGCTGTAGCAGCAGCAGAACGAGCCGTTCTGGCCTCACGTGATTTTGTGGGTTTTTCAGAATTAACATTACTTGTTCCACATGCAGTCTCAGCTCTCTTGTCGGAACAGAAGACGTCTCATCTTTCAGCAGCAAGATGGCTCAGGTACCATACCACACTTCTTGACCTGCCACATGTCACAATCAAAAGATGCACTGTCTTAAATCCAGCTACTCTTTTGCCTCTCCCAACCGATGGAGAGCCACACAGCTGTGAAGCTGAAGTTCAACAGGTATGTACACCACGACCTGACCTTTCAGACACACCCTTGAACAACCCTGACCTAGTTTTCTATGTGGATGGGTCTGCTTCAAGAGACCCAGACACAGGACAATGTCAGACTGGTTATGCTGTTGTTGATGATCATGGTGTTGTACAATCTTCTCCTCTGCCTTCTCATTACTCAGCACAGGCAGCAGAGCTGGTGGCCTTGACAGAAGCATGCAAATTGGCAGAAGGTAAAACAGTGACCATCTACACTGACTCAAGGTATGCCTTTGGTGTCGTTCACGATTTTGGAGCCTTGTGGAAACACAGAAAATTTCTAAAATCTGATGGCAAACCAATTTTGCATCATGATAAGATATCTGCTTTGTTAGAGGCTATTTTGCTTCCAAAACAGATATCTGTCTGTAAATGTGCAGCACATACATCATCTGAGGATGTGATTTCCAGAGGAAATGCTCGAGCAGATGTAGCTGCAAAAGTAGCGGCTCGAATTCCCGTTAATGTCAAACATGAAACCACCGCCCTATTGTCACATTCTGTTGCTTCCCTTTCTGATCTCAGCAGTTTTGTTACACCAGCAGAGAAGAAGCTGTGGACTCAGAATAACTGCTATCAGAAGGAGGGTGTGTGGTACGGACCAGATGATAAACCGTGTCTGCCAAAGAAATTGTATCCATGCTTTGCAAAACTCTCACACGGTTTGGATCATGTCTCAAAAACAGGTATGTGTGCAGTCATTCAGGCTGATTGGTACACAAAGGGTTTTTCCACCTTTGCAGCAGATTTTTGCAGAAGTTGCATGATCTGTGCCAAAAATAATGTGGGCAAAACAAAACCACTGTCACAAACTGCAGCACATCCACCTACAATCAGACCATTCCAACATCTGATGATGGATTTCATTGAACTCAGCCCAGCTGAAGGGAAGAAATATTGTCTAACTATGGTTGATATGTTTTCTAAATGGGTTGAAGTGTTTCCGTCAAAACATGCCACAGCATCAGTTGTGGCAAAAGCATTACTTACAGAGATAATTCCTAGATGGGGAATTCCAGAGAAAATTTCATCAGACAACTGTGCCCATTTCGTGAACGAAGCAATGGCACAACTCTCTGAGTGTTTAGGTTTTGACCTCAAAACTCACTGTTCTTACTATCCACAAGCAGGTGGTGCCATTGAACGCCAAAATCAGACCATCAAGACAAAATTGAGCAAATGCTGCGAGGAAACAGGTTTGTCATGGCCTAAAGCACTGCCTATTGTTTTGATGTACATGAGAATGCGCAAGCGCGAGCGACTTAACCTGTCCCCTTTTGAGATTCTGTTTGCAGTCCCACCTCGAGTGGGAACAGATCCACCTGGACGACAGATGGACACCACTCTATGCGAGGACCAACTGGTGACGTATTGCATATTCTTAACCAAATCTTTCTGTGACATCAGACGACAGGTTGCCAGTGCACAGCCATCAGCAGCCTCAGGTCCTCTACATGACATTAAGCCTGGAGATTTCGTGGTGGTAAAGAACTTCAGGAGAAAGTCTTGGAGACATCATCGCTGGTTGGGACCGTTCCAAGTCCTCCTGGTCACTTACACCGCTGTGAAGGTTGCAGAACGTGCTACTTGGATTCACGCAACACACTGCAGAAGAGTTCCACCCCCTGGGGGTACAACCACAGCGACAGTAGGAGAATAATCAGTGATGTGCTAGTAACCTCTCACTGTAGACTAGGCATACAGACGTGCCAAGGCCGCACATACATTCACACACACGGCCAGAAGAAGCTGACTTCAAACCCAGAAAATGGAAAGACCACGCCCATGGCATCCATTCAGACATCCAGGCTTCTGTGGCATCAGAGGAACTGTGAGCATAATAATACTGTTAACCTTTCTTTTCACAGGTCCCATTCTGTGGTGGGAAAAGAGAAATACTGAAACTGAATCTGCCCTGACTGACACTGACTCTGACACACCAGACAACGTCCCATCTCTTAACATGACTAAAAGACTTAGACGTTCAGCAGACTGGTGGTATACGCCCCAAGATTTCCAACTTCCTCCAGAGTGGAGCACAAACAGATGGTTTCATTGGCTCATGTATAATGTCAGAGAAGTAGCTCCAAATTCTTCTTGCATGGTTTGTTTTCCCCCTGCATTAAACCAAGATTCTGTGATTCCAGTTAACGCAGAGCCAGCATCTGAGGCCTTAACCAGGTGTCTCCTCATGGTTACAGATAACCTAACCGCAGTAGGTAGGAGATTGGACACGTCAAACCAAACAGCCTGCCGACAGAGCATTATGAACATAGGCCGTGGTAAAGATCAGAGGTATTATAATTCTGGCGTCTGCTTACAGCTTTGTGATCAGGACCTTGTACTTCCTGATAACTCAACAGATAAGAGTCTTAGATCTAAATCAGACAAGGTGACGCAGGTCACTTCTTTTCCACCATTTGGTATTTGCAGAGGGGTGAATCAGACATGTGCGACCAGCTCACACACCACTTCCGGTTTCAGCTCATCTGGTCAGTTTTTAGGCAATTTCTCTTGTGCTAAAGTGGAGGCCTCCAAGGGGTGCTCTCATTCTGACTCAGAGGTTTGTATGAAGGTAAATTTGACCCTACCGCAGTTGGTAACATAAGTGGAATAAAGGTGGTGAGGTCTACACCTCACACAGGTCTGGGCATGATGAGAGGATATGCTTGGGTTTGTGGTAATCAATACTACACATTTTTACCTCCCACATATGCAGATTGCTGTTTCCTGGCAAAGATAACCACCCCTCTAACTGTTATTCCACTTGACAGATATTTTAATACTACAGTACACAGCACCAATGGCAGCAGACGCCTTAAACGTGACATGGCAAGGTTCTCCTCTAAAGATTATTACCATTACCGTATTTCCTTGGGCGAAAAATGGGGCATCAGACTCTTTCCATGGTATGGGGTGACTTTCTTAGCTGATCACATTGATAACATCACCGCTGACTTATTTGCCTACATGACCACGAACACAGCAGCAATCGAATCTCTTAACAATGCGGCTCGCAATTACAGAGCAGTCATAATGAAACATGAAATGGTGTTAGATTATCTGTTTGCTTCGGAAGGAGGTCTACCGTCCGTCCAACTTAGGGGTTCCAAACCCTGTAACCATTCGTCCGTGTGTGGACGAAAAGGGGGATGTATGACAAGTGTTTTGCTACAAAAACATGGATCACAGTTAAAGCCTGTTGCTTATTTTTATGCACTCTTGATCCTGTTGCTAAGGCTTTACCTCATTGTTTGGAGCTGTAGCAGCAGGAACGAGCCGTTCTGGCCTCACGTGATTTTGTGGGTTTTCAGAAATAACATTACTTGTTCCACATGCAGTCTCAGCTCTCTTGTCGGAACAGAAGACGTCTCATCTTTCAGCAGCAAGATGGCTCAGGTACCATACCACACTTCTTGACTTGCCACATGTCACAATCAAAAGATGCACTGTCTTAAATCCAGCTACTCTTTTGCCTCTCCCAACCGATGGAGAGCCACACAGCTGTGAAGCTGAAGTTAACAGGTATGTACACCACGACCTGACCTTTCCGACACACCCTTGAACAACCCTGACCTAGTTTTCTATGTGGATGGGTCTGCTTCAAGAGACCCAGACACAGGACAATGTCAGATTGGTTATGTGTGTGATGATCATGGTGTTGTACAATCTTCTCCTCTGCCTTCTCATTACTCGGCACAGGCAGAAAGCTGGTGGCCTTGACAGAAGCTGCAAATGCAGGCAGAAGGTCAGAAGGTAAAAGTGACCATCTACACTGACTCAAGGTATGCCTTTGGTGTCGTTCACGATTTTGGAGCCTTGTGAAACACAGAAAATTTCTAAAATCTGATGGCCAAACCAATTTGCATCATGATAAGATATCTGCTTTGTTAGAGGCTATTTGCTTCCAAAACAGATATCTGTCTGTAAATGTGCAGCACATACATCATCTGAGGATGTGATTTCCAGGGAAATGCTCGAGCAGATGTAGCTGCAAAAGTAGCGGCTCGAATTCCCGTTAATGTCAAAAATGAAACCACCGCCCTATTGTCACATTCTGTTGCTTCCCTTTCTGATCTCAGCAGTTTTGTTCACCAGCAGAGAAAGATAGAGAGCTGTTGGACTCAGATACTGCTATGAAGGAGGACCCTGAATTATGGGCAAACAGCAAATATGATGTGGGTCTGATAAAAAACTGTAAACCTGTTCAGATCACTGCAAAATCTGATTACAGACCTGTAGTGAAACAATATCCTTTGAAGAAGGAAGTTATTGAAGGCATCCGCCCTGTTTTTCACTCCCTACTAAAAGCAGGAGTGATTGTTCCCTGTGAGGACTCCCCAGTACAGACTCCTATTTTTCCGGAAAAAAAAATCAGACCTAAAGGCCAACCAGATGAATGGCGTTTTGTCCAAGACCTGCAAGCTGTTAATGATGCAGTCACTTCACCTGCTCCAAATGTTCCAAATCCTTACACAAGTATCTCACAGGTTCCTGAGGGCTCTCAGTATTTCTCTGTGGTTGATTTGTCTAATGCGTTCTTCTCTGTTCCAGTTCATAAAGATTCGCAGTTCTGGTTTGCATTCCTGTTTGATGGTAAACGTTACACTTTCACTAGAATGTGTCAAGGTTTCACTTCTTCTCCGTCTCTCTACAATGCAGCCTTGTCCAGAAGCTTATCTACATTGTCTCTTTCTGAAGGCTCTGCTCTCTTACAGTATGTTGATGACCTACTTATCGCTTCTCCCACTAAGGAGCAGTGCGAGACGGATACTGTTGCCCTCCTGCAATACCTGTGTCGGGAAGGACACAAAGCTAGCCTGAGTAAGCTACAGTTCGTACAGCAGGAGGTCACCTTTTTGGGTCACGTGTTAACCCCAAACGGCAAGTTTCTCTCTCCAGAACGCATATCTGCTATTGTCAACACACCTAAACCACTCACAAAGAAACAAGCTATGTCTTTTTTGGGCATGTGTTCATATTGCAGACATTTCATTCCTAACTTCTCTGTGGTTGAACGTCCTTTGAGAGATGTCACACATGCTAGAGGTCTCACAGCCTCCTCCAAAATCACCTGGACACCAGAGGCTGAAACATCTTTTGTCAACTTGAAGAAAGCTCTTCCCAGAAATTATTTTGTAGATATTTAATTTGTTTTATGGGTATTTTGATGGCCAGTTGGTCAAAAACAACCGAAACCTCTTAAATATGTCAAGTGTTCTAATAATTATATACCACTGTATGTATGTATGTATCAATACAAGCAGCTTAACACTTCTCACAAGAGTGTTCCCTTTGAGGGACCAATAAAGTGTCTATACTATTGTATTCTATACTCAAAGACTACAGAGGTCTGAGGCGTCTTTTTTTCCTGTCTACGTGGCATTTCTCTGCTTTTATTTTCTTACACAGTTTTGTTTTGGGGTTTTTTCTCATGTTGAATGCTGTCTCTGTCATTCCCTCTAAATCTCAAACTCAAAGTGAAACTGTCACAATACCGGCAGCACACTTCACAATGACCACAGAGATCTGAAGTGTTCCTGTCTACGTGGTATTTCTTTACTTTACTGGTGCTTTCTTTTTTTCTTTTTTTTTCAAGTCGTGTGAGAGTTTTGGTGTGAGTTTTATGTTAGACAAAGCAGCTTATGTTAAACCCTAAATTGTTTTTTTTTCTTTTGAAGCAATACTTTTATCAAACTATATATCAAATTCAAAGTGAAACTCTCAAAACTCTCACATTCACAGCTCGGCGGAAAGTGAGTTCAGACAACTTTTCAGATCTCCAAACTCCCAAGTCACTTCACCAGGACAAGCAGCGAATGCCACCCAAGGACAGCCAAGGACTGCGGCAGCTTCTGCAGTGTCAGACGCAGCAACACTTTGGCAACTGGGCCCCCGAACAAGGAAAAGAAACACGCATATTTGTTTAATTCTGTCATCTGCCAACTGTATGAACTGATAACAAGCCGGAAAATTTTCTTTTCTTTTTAAATGGTTTCTTAGCCACATAATACTTTACCCCAAGCCTTCTTATTCAGTAGACATTGGTCCTATATTTTCTTTTTTGATGCATGGCATGTTGGATTATTTATGTATTTATTATCTAGACTATATTTCTTTTAGTTCCTTTTGACATTTACGGCCCATGCTTATGTGATTTTGAAATCACAAGACTGTCATTAAAAAGCTATGGCAGTTGTGGTGTCATTATTACCTATTAACAATTCATTATTTATCAGGTCGTCCCTATTTCATTCCTCACTCGTTCCTTAGTAACTACTCACAATTTTTAATTCTTTCATCTGCTGCATGTGACTTTTTGTTAAAACTCAAGTCACAACAAGCTTCTTTTTTACTTGTTTTTTTAACTTTTCAGGATGGACTAAGAACACTTGGTGTCCCCTTCTATGCTGGTCTCCTACAACCCTCAAAGCTGACTTGGTGGACAGCCTCTTGACCATCCACCTAACTCCATTTTTTTCCCGTCTATTTTAATTGCCATTGTTATAAACTTCCCACCTGCTATAGATCAGTGTTTTTTAAGTGAATTCATACTTTTTATTTTGTCATTTCTTTTTTTTTCAGCAACTTATTTATTATTCTTATCATATCTTATTTTATATTTACTTATATTTATTTTTATATTTTTATATGTATTTTTTTTGTTTTATTTAATATTGTATATTTGTAGTAAAGTGAATGATTTGTAATTGTTTTCCTGTAGCACTACAATCAGGCTGTGATTTCTATGTTTTGCATATGAGCATAATGTTACTCTAGACTTTCATGGCCTTATGGAATGGTTCTAAGACTAGGACAGGTGGTTTGAACTCTCCTGAAATCTCTAAGTTGTAAACTGTGCACTAAAGGTACTTTTAACATACAGTAAGTAAATGTGCAATGTGAAACTATTTTTGTTTTTGTTTTTTTCTTATCCTAAAGCCTATTCTCTCAGATTCCACTGATATTGTATTCATATAAATGTTGTCAGTTTCAGACCTACGATTCAACAAAGGACATCATTACCTAAAATGAAAAAGTAACACTACAGTCAGTTGATTCTCCTGAACCAAAACATTTAATAAGAATGTGGTTTCAAAAGTCTGCTGCAGTGTATTCACTATTGTCTCACTGATGTTAATTGATGGAACACAACAGCATTGGTTATCTGAGAGTGGTGTGTTGTCATCAATATCAAAGCCACTATCTTTGTTACCAATACCATTCATACTTGAAGACAAAATAAATGTAGCTCACTGGGTGAATCTAATAAACTATGCTCCTCCATAAAGTTGAAGAGATTTGAAGTGAAATGACACTACCCAGCTCTGCCCACAATCTCTCGATTCTTTGATTATGCGCTGATCTACCAGTAATAACACTACGTCTCTTAAGTCCTCTCCTGGTCAGCATGAAGCGGGCAACACAGGTGTTTTCTAGTCAATGATCGCATCTCACCCTGGACGGTAATCCCAAGTCTAGAACAACTGCTATGAATAGTGACAAAACACTAGAGGCTCTCTTGCTGTCCAGACAAGAAAGGTAGATGATGGTTTGATGGTTTGAGTGAAACCATCAACACAGCCATGAAATGCCTCTTCCACCTCACAGGTTTGTGGTTTCCATCTATGTGCCTAAGAGAAAATAAAAATGTAATGAAAATAATAATAACAACAACAACAATAATAATAATAATAACAATAATAATAATAATAATAATAATAATAATAATAATTCTGCTAGGTAAGGATAAGCTGTCCAAGTCTTGAATATGCATTTCCTGGTTGGAGACTGACTTCCTGTTTAAGGAGGAACTTCCTATGTCAGTGAAATGTGCATATACATATGTGGAAGTGACAAAATATGTATGTGAAAGGAGAATATATGTGTGTGAGGAGAATATATGTATGTGAAAGGAGAATATATGTGTGTGAGAGGAGAATATACGTATGTGAAAGGAGAATATATGTGTGTGGGGAGAATATATGTGTGTAAGAGGGCCAGAATGAAGAATGTCTTGAACGGCCAAGTATCTATACTATTGTATTCTATTCTCAAAGACCACAGAGGTCTGAGGCGTTAGACTTTTTTTCCTGTCTACGTGGTATTTCTCTTCTTTATGTTCTTCAACACTGTGAAAAGGTCCCTGACATTGTGACCACAAGAACTGCAGCACTGCATCTCTGTGTCTATACCAACCATGCAGAGCCTTCAGGTACTTCAGGACGCCAGGATGTTGAGACTTTTACCAAGCCTGCTTTTAGGTGAGTAACTTTTCAAGTTAAGTCATGCACTTTAATGTTGTACAAGGAAAGCATTGATACTTTGGTTTAACATTTGATAGATTCTAGAGTATTGGTTAACGTGTTCAGGCTGCATGTTAATTGGGCCAAAGGAATTAAGTTCATCATTCCGAACATCTATACACCCTTTGAGAGTTCCTAGAATGAAGATGAATATCTCAATAGGTTGGCTTGTGTCATGTCTTTTATTCAGGATAATGCTTCCACCTGTTTTTTATTGTGGGTGATATGAATGCAGATATTTCTGATGGTCGCTGCTTATTTGCCAATCATTTCATGAAGAATGAAAGATTTGTATAACAGACAACATTCCACAATTTGTATGTGTTTTATTGATTCCTCTGAAGTCTTTGATCCTGTAAATCATGAAAAATTATTTCACATGTTGCACAACAGACAGGTTCCTAAATCGCTATGTGTGAAATCTGTTTTTTGGTATGCTCATCAGACAGTGTATGTAAAATGATATAACTGTGTGTCTGCTCCTTTCAGTGTGTGTGATGGAGTTAGACGAGGAAGGATATTGTCGTAATGGTTAGGTTGTATGCTTTGTAGCACTATCATCAACCACTCAATGTACACTGACGATTTGGTGATTCTTTGTCCATATAGTGCCAGCCTTCAGCAGTTACTCCGGGTTCACTCTCAATATGGCTCAGACTTTGACATTAAATAAAATGCAAAGAAATGCAATATTATGATCGTTAGGCATAGGGATGACAGAAAAATGTCATTCTCTGACTTCTCCCTGTCTGGTACTGTCCTTAACATATGTAATGAGGCTAAATACTTAGGACATTACATAACTGATGACCTGTCTGATGATGAGGTCATAAATTTGCCATGAATGTATTAAGTGTCCTTGATTGATTGCAGTTTTTAATTAAAAATATACATACTTTGGGGTGCCATACGAAAGGATAACAGCCACTTTTTGAACCTGGATGAAAAAGTTAAATAGTTTAATAATTTTGAGACAAAGATTAATTGTGTATGTAGTGGCATTGTACTCTCTCGTTGCGTTGTGTATTTCACAGAAGAAGGCCGTCACTTTTGGCAAACGTCAGGGAGACAGCAAGGTCCGACTGCTCATTTAGTATTAAAATTAACATACATAGTGAACAAAATGTAATGTACCTGGATCAACACATACAGTCAGTCCCGTTTCCCTCACACACACAAACATACATCTAAAAAATATAAAACGAAAATAAAGTACAGGTTAGCTAACCATGTGTAATTAATATAAAACAATAGCGGAGCTCACAACTAATGCACCTACCGGGGAGACAGCAAGGTCCGACTGCTGCTCTCACCCGGGATCTACGACCCTAAACTAAAGGGGTGCTGCCTTCAAGGTCAATAGGACAATTAAGTGTGTGTAAGGTTTAATGGCAAGTGGAATCATCTTCACCTTAACTCCGTTACACTCCCCCCTACTGATCTCCACTTGCCCATATAAACCAGACCAAAAGAAAGAAGAAGAAAAAACTTGACTGTACATTACATGACCCACAAACATACCAGGTAATAACACCATAACAAGAGGAGGAAATGAGTAATAAAAACAAACAAAATTTCAAAAGTGTACAGTGCTGCTAATATCACAGATACCAAATACTCAAAAGACTATTCCTTAAGTATCAGAATGAGGAAGGGTTGCAAAGCCTTCAGACACTCATAGGAAAAACATGCCCACATGCATGTTAAATTACTTAGAAATCATGTTAGTATAACAGCACGCAAATTTACCACCTGGACACACCCATCCAGTAATCACACACAGGTGTCAAACCATCACAGTAAAGAACAAAAAAACAGATCCTCCTAAAATTTGAAGGAACTCCTGGCTATATATAAGCCAATAACCCCATACACCTACGTAAGGCCAATATATGAAACACTAGCGGCCAGTAAGAATTTTCTGATGCATGTTCTGAATAAGTCTGACAACTGGTCTCACAACCCTCCCATACCTTGTCTGTAGTCTCAGCAGACTGTCAGAGGAAAGGTTTTGTCCTGCCTCTGATGCAATAACAGAACCAGCATCAGAAGGCAGCAAGTCAACAGGAAGAGCAGAGACAGCAGGTCGAGAGTCAGGTAAGCCAACAGAACAGTCAGCATCAACAGCAGAACCACAAGGGTCAGACTGGATCAGTTTGTCAGATCTGGTCTCCTCTGGACTGTCAAGTCCACCTTCATCTTGACTGTCAGGATAAATTTAGTCAGGTGTGTCAGATCCTGGCTGGTCATGCCCATCCACATTGTCCATATTAGTCAACTGATCTCCTGTGGAGACTGGGAGCTGAGAGATCCAAAAGACAGTCCTGTCTTCGGGTCCACTGCTAGGGAGAACAGTTGAACCATCATGTTCAGCACCTATCACAGACTCATTCACAGCCTCATCAGTCAGGGAACTGTCAAAGGATTCGCCATCCTCCGGATCAGCAGGGACATGTAGGAAATTCACAGGCATAATGAGGTTCCTGTGGACCACTTTCTCCCGGTCCGTCGCACAGTTCCTAAGTCTGTGGGTGTGAGTGTTATCCTGTCTTTCCACAACAGTGTATAGGTGACTCTACCAGCAATCAGCCAGCTTCCTCCGACCTCGTTCTCCTTTGTTAGCCAACAAGACTCTGTCCCCAACCTCCACAGGCACACCCCTCACCTTGCGGTTGTAAAATGGTAAATGGACTGTACTTATATAGCGCCTTTCTAGTCTTCCGACCACTCAAAGCGCTCTACACTACATATCTCATTCACCCCATTCACACACATTCATACTCTGATGGCATTGGCTACCGTGCAAGGTGCCAACTGCTCATCAGTTTAAGGATCTACATATTCATACACATTCACACACCGATGGCACAGCCTTCGGGAGCAACTTGGGGTTCAGTATCTTGCCCAAGGACACTTCGGCATGCAGACCGGAGGAGCCAGGGATCGAACCGCCGATCATCTGATTAGTGGACGACCCGCTCTGCCTGTAAAGCTCAGTCTGCTTCTCTTGTTGTTTTGTGGTTAAAATCTGAGCAATCCTGACAGCTTCTGCCAAGTCACGTCGGAGACACTGGACATAGCCATCATAATCCACCACTTGCTCATCCATGAGCACAGACTGAAACATCATGTCCACAGGTAGCCTGGGTATCCTGCCGAACATCAGCAGAAAGGGTGCAAAACCTGTGGTTTCATGGACCGTCGCATTTTAAGAGAAGGTGAGTGAACGAAGGAATTGGGGCCATCTCTGCTTGGCTCTGGGTGGAAGAGCTCTAATCATGTTCCCAGGGGTGCGATTGAAATGTTCGACTGCTCCATTGCCCATGGGATGGTAAGGTGTCGTATGAGATTTCTCAACACCAGCAACTTGAAGCATCTCTGCTATCAGGCTGCTTTCGAAGTTCGCCCCTTGGTCTGAGTGCACTCGATCTGGGAAGCCATACACATAGAAGAAGTTTTTCCAAAGTTGATGAGCGACAGCTTTAGCTGACTGGTTGGGACAGAGGTATGCCTGTGCTAGCTTAGTGAAATGGTCAGTCACAACGAGTACATCCAAAGACTTGTTGGAGTCCTCAGCTGACCAAAAAATCAATGCAGACCAACTCAAGAGGCCTAGAAGTTTTAACACTCTCAAGTGGTGCCCTGGCCTCAGGTTCAGGAGATTTTGTTAAGACTGGTACTCCACAAAAGTTAGGACTCAGAAGCACGACTCGAAAAACAGTTAAGGGTTCAAACGCAAATCAGTTTACTAGTCAGAAGAAAGGTTCGGTACACGGTAATCAATCAGATAAGGCCAACAAATCCAAAAAGGGCTAGGCAAAGGCAGAGGTCAGTAAACAGGCAAAATCCGAAAAAACAGGAAAATCCGATCACTAGAAAATCACAAGGCTTGGACGTAAGGCACTGAGGTACAAAATGAACTGGCACAGAGAGGGGGAGAAACACAAACTAAATACACAAGAGAGGGGAGTGGTAACAAGACACAGGTGGATCTAATGAGGGTGGGGCAGACAATAAAAACTGGAGGGAAAAAACACAGGGGCAGGAAGTGAGGCGGTCTGAAACGAGAGGAAGGGTAAGTTTCACAATAAAACAGAAATCATATAGTTTCACAATAAAACAGAAAACAAAACACATGACCTTAAGAGGATTGACGAGATGTGTCAGTACCCCTCCCTCTAGGGACGGCACCTGACGTCCCAGGCTGATCTGGGTGACGACGTTGAAAGTCTCGAATGAGGTCTGGGTCCATAATGTTACTGGCGGAAACCCATGATCTCTCCTCAGGTCCATAACCCTCCCAGTCAACCAGATACTGACGCCCATGACCCCGATGTCGCACCGCCAGAAGTCTTTTGACGGAATACACAGGACCTCCATCGATGAACCGGGGGGTGGTGGGGGTCTGGAGGCAGGGACCAAGGAACTCTCCCTAGCAGGCTTGAGGTGGGCTACGTGGAACGTGGGATAGATCTGCATGGACCGAGGAAGTTGAAGACACAAAGCCAACGGATTAACCACCTTGGAGACAGGGAATGGGCCCACAAACCGAGGAGCTAGCTTGCAAACCAGCTAGCTTGTTGACAACCACACCCTTTGACCTGGCCTGTAAGAAGGAGCCGGAATCCGCCCGCGATCTGCCATCCTTTTAGCCCGCGCAGAACTTCTCAGAAGCATCTGACAAACCCCACTCCACACACGACGACAACGGCGAACGAGAGCTTGGGCTGAGGGAACGCTGACCTCCATCTCCAGGTCAGGAAACAATGGTGGCTGGAAGCCATAAGCACACTGGAAAGGTGAGAGCCCAGAGGAAGAACAAGGCAAGGTGTTGTGTGCGTACTCAACCCAAATGAGGTGCTTGCTCCAAGTGGCAGGATTCTGGGAAACAAGGCAGCGAAGACCGGTTTCCAACTCCTGATTGAGCCGCTCAGTCTGACTGTTGGATTGAGGATGATAGCCAGAAGAATGTGGCTCCAAGCAGGGTACAAAACTCCTTCCAAAACCGGGACACGAACTGGGAACCTTGGTCAGACACCACATCCCTGGGGAAACCATGCAGGCGAAACACATGGGACAGCATAATCTCCGCCATCTTTTTGGCGGAGGGCAACTTGGGCAGAGGAATGAAATGAACCATCTTGTAAAATCTGTCAACAACTGTGAAAACTGTGGTGTTACCTTCTGAAGGAGGTAAGCCTGTGACAAAGTCCAGTGAAATGTCTGACCAAGGACGATGAGGGGCAGGGAGCGGATGCAAGAGACCTGGTGGAGGACGACGGGAAACCTTGCATCGGGCACAAGCTGGGCAAGCTGCTACATATTCCCCCACCTTCTTATCCATAGATGGCCACCAGATATGCTGTTTGATGACAAAAATGGTCCGCTGAACACCAGGATGGCAAGAGAATCGGGAAGTGTGGGCCCAATGGATGACCTGGGAGCGGTGAAAAACAGGAACAAACAGGCAATTGGGGGGACACCTCTCTGGCTTCTGGATGTCAGCATTAGCCTCCTGGACCTTCTTTTCCACACTCCACATAACAGCCCCAACCACACAGGAAGGAGGCAGGATGCAAGAGGGAGACTTAGGAGATGAGACAGGGTCAAACAGATGAGACAGAACATCGGGTTTGGCATTCTTAGACCCAGGCCGGACAGGATGAAGTTGAAACGGTTAAAAAAAAGTGCCCACCTGGCATGTGTGGCGTTGAGTCGCTTAGCGGTCCGGATGTACTCCAGGTTCTTGTGATCAGTCCAAACCAGAAACGGATGCTCCACTCCCTCCAGCCAATGACGCCACTCTTCCAATGCATCCTTGACTGCCAGAAGCTCTTTGTTGCCCACATCATAATTCCTCTCAACAGGGGAAAGCTTCCTAGAGAGAGCTTGTTGTCCACTGGAGAGCGCTGTGAGAGAATAGCTCCAATGCCTATTTCAGAGGCGTCAACCTCTTCCACAAACTGCAGGCGTGGGTCAGGGAGAGAGAGGATGGGGGCTGTGGTGAATTGCTCTTTAAGCTTGTGAAAAGCCAGATCCACCTGGGGTGTCAACTGAAACTTGACATGGGGGGAGGTTAAAGCATGCAAAGGAGCTGCCATAGAACTAAAGTTACGGATGAACCGTAAAAATTTGCAAACCCCAAAAAACGTGTGTGGGCCACAGCACTAACCTTGGCGGGATCCATCTGAATGGTGTTGGCAGAAACAACAAAACCCAGGAATGAGACAGTGGAAACGTGAAACTTGCACTTCTCTGCCTTGACGAAGAGCTGGTGGTCGAGAAGGCGCTGCAGAACCTGGTGAACATGCTGGATATGGGAGTCTTCATCCGGGGAGAAGATGAGGATATCGTCCAGGTAGACAAAAACAAACTGGTTCAACATATCCCGAAGGACATCATTAACCAAGGCCTGAAAAACAGCTGGAGCATTTGTGAGACCAAAAGGCATTACAAGGTATTCATAGTGGCCACTGGGGGTGTTAAACACCGTCTTCCGTTCATCCCCCTCCTTAATCCTCACAAAGTGGTATGCATTCCTAAGATCTAACTTAGTAAACAGTTCAACAGTTCAAATGCAGAAGAAATGTTAATTGATTAATTGTGTGTTAATTGAGTGTCATTCTGAGACCTTGGCCCTGTTGAAGAGGACAATTGCAGAGGGGTTGAAGCTTTTCCCGTGGTGCGAGGTTTTGGTCCTGATGGACCGCAGCCTCCTGCCAGAGGGGAGCAGCTGGAGCAGAGAGTGTCCAGGGTGGGAGGTGTCGGCCACAATCTTCCTCACTCGCCTCACGGACCTCGAGGTGTGCAGGTCCTCGAGGGACGGCAGGTTGCAGCCTATCACCTTCTCAGCAGCTTGGATGATACGCTGCAGTCTGCACTTGTCCTTGGCAGTGGCAGCAGCAAACCAGACGGTGATGGAGGAGGTGAGGATGGACTCAATGATGGCAGTGTAGAATTTCTATATTATTGTCTTTGGCAGGTTGAATTTTTTCAGCTGCTGCAGAAAGTACATCCTCTGCTGTGCCTTCTTGATGAGTGAGCTGATGTTCAGCTCCCACTTGAGGTCCTGGGAGAGGATGGTGCCCAGGAAGCGGAAGGACTCCACCCTGTTGACCTGGGAGTCACACAGAGTGATGGGGGATATGGGCTGGATCCTTTCTGAAGTCAACAACCATCTCTACTGTCTTTAGAGCGTTTAGCTCCAGGTTGTTCTGGCCACACCAGGTCACCAGGTTGTCCACTTCCCACCTGTAGTCAGACTCATCCCCACCAGAGATGACCCCAGTAAGGGTGGTGTCGTCTGCAAACTTCAGAAGCTTGACAGATGGGTGACTGGAGGTGCAGCTGTTGGTGTACAGAGAGAAGAGCAGAGGGGAAAGGACGCAGCCTTGAGGAGATCCGGTGCTGGTGGACCGGGAGTCAGAGACTTGCGTTCCCATCTTGACGCGCTGCTTCCTGTCCGACAGGAAGTCTGTGATCCACCTGCAGGTGGGGTCAGGCATGTTCAGCTGGGAGAGCTTGTCTTTGAGCAGCGCCGGGATGATGGTGTTAAAGGCAGAGCTGAAGTCCACAAACAGGTCAATGCAGCAGTCGTAAGGCCGGTATGGAGGTAGAGATGTAGCCCGATCCTTATTGAAAACCTCCCTATGGTTGAGGTAACAGGAGAGAACACTGGATAGGTCCGGAAACTCAGAATCTGGAGAAGCTGATGAGAAATCCTTGGGGACAGGAGCAGACACAGCAACCTCTGCGGTAGCAGGAAGGGAGGCTTGAGGAGCCTCCAGGGAGAAAACAGAAGAGCAGCAGGTTAACATGCATTCTTCACTCCAGCCTATAACCTCACCAGTGGCCCAGTTCATGTGGGGATTGTGTTCAGAAAGCCACGGTAACCCCAGTATGAGAGGATGTAATGAAGACTCAAACAGGTGAAAGCTTAGGAGTTCAGAGTGATTACTAGCCATGGTAAGTCGAACCGGTTGAGTGCGATGAGTGACCCTGCACAGCAATCGACCATCCAAAGTGCTAGCCTCCAAAGTTTTAGGCAAGGAAATAAGACCGAGACCAAGCCTCTTGGCCAATTCCCAGTCCATAAAACGCTCATCAGCCCCAGAATCCACCAACAATGGATGAGAGAGAGTCTGGGAAGGGGTGATGAGTTGAACTTGAGTGGTCGGTACTGCGGAGGGCTGAGAGGATCACAGGACAACTGAAAAGCATTCTGCACACAATCGGGTTTTAGGGCATTCGCTTCCTCCAGAAGGGCACCCAGGGGACAGTCGTGAGTCGATGGAGAATGCTGGGGTGCACAAAAGGTTCACGGCTGAGGGCATCTGCCACCACATTTTTGGGACCAGGAATGTACTTGATGTCAAAGTCATACGAGGCCAGTTTCGACACCCACCTCTGCTCACAGACGTCCAACTTTGGTTTACTGAGAATGTAAGTGAGCGGGTTATTGTCAGTCCATACAGTGAAATGCTGGCCTCTCAGCCAGTGGCTCCACTTAAGTGGAGGAATTCCAGCCTGTGCGCTGGGTAGCGAGACTGGGCATAATTCAGTGACTTGCTGGCAAATGCAATGGGCCTAGCAACACTATCACCATCAGCCAACTGAGAAAGCACTGCCCCGAGGCCATTGGAGGAGGCATCAACCGACAGGAGAAAAGGCTTACTGAAGTCGGGGTGAGCAAGAGTGACATTGTTTAGCAAAGCCTGTTTCAGCTTCTTGAAAGGCTCACTGCATGCAGGAGTCCAATCAGCAGAAGAGGGGTCCCGAGACACAGGCTGGATCTTCCTACCCTTGGTACGTCGCTGTCTTTTCACACCAGATGTCAGGGCAAACAAAGGCTTGTTAATACTAGAGTACCCCTCGAAAAACTGCTGATAAAACCCAACCATACCAAGGAAGGATCTGATCTTAGTGGGGGCTAGGATGTTAGTGCCCTCCACCATTAAATTCTTCTCCTGTAGTGCAACAACTGCTTTGACTTTCTCTGGGTCAGTTGAAATATGCCCCAGAAACTTCTGCTTCAGGTTGTGTGCCTTTAACCTTTCGAACACCATCTCCAGTCTCTGCAGTGCCAGCTTTTCATTAGGGGCAAACACAAGGATATCATCAAGATAACACAGGAGGCTCAAGAAGTTTTGATCACCAAAGATAGCCATCATCATCCTCATGAATGTTGCTGGGCTGTTGCAAAGTCCTGGCGGGAGCGGGTACTCATATAGCCTAAATGGGGAGGTGAATGCAGTGAACCTCTTGTCCTCCTCGTGGACCTCCACATTGTAGTACCCAGAGGTAAGATCCATGGTGGAGAAGAACGCATTCCCCCCCAGTGCGGCCAGGGCATCAGCCTGGTAAGGCAAGGGGTGCGCGTCACGGAAAGTGTGCGCGTTTAGCCACCGAAAATCAGTGCAGAGCCGGAGGTCACCATTCTTCTTCCAGACAAGAACAAGAGGTGATGCGTACTCACTTGTAGACTTCCTTAAGATGTCACGCTCCTCCATCTCATTTAAAGTCACCCTCAGTTTCTCATAGTGAGATTGGGACAGTTGTCGATAGGGAAGTCTGAAGGGCTTGCTGTCACTTAGACCAATGTGGTGGACAAAGTCTTTGGCTTTACCACAGTCCAGCCTGTGGCGAGAGAAGATAGACTCATACAGCAGGTCAACCAGCTACGCCTTCCAGAAGGGGGACAAGTGAGTCGCGTCAACGTCAATGTCCTGCAGTCCTAGCTCAGAGAGAGTGGGACTAAGAGTCGGTCGAGCAGTACAGTCCGAGTCAACAGTCAAGCTCTTCTCATTGGCTGTGTCAGATTTGTCAGCTGTCTCACAGAACATTGCACTTCTTCAGGTGAGTCAGTTACATTGAGGTAGTCAGTGTCGAAGTCTTCCAATGCCACACATGGTGACACCTGTATCATGCTGAGCTAATTACTCTCTCCATATAACAGAGTAGTGTGCTGGACCTGGGAGATGGAGAGACACACGAGAGAAGGAGCAATGCTCACGGCTGTCGGCAGCACTGAGAAAGGAGATGCCTGCGAATGACACCAACTGAGCTGTTTTGTATCGTAAACCAAAATAAACGGTTAAAAAAAAGTTAAAACGTCATCACCGTTTGAGTCATTACCTATAACTATCATGGTTAATTGTCAAGTTAACCTTAGAGAAATCTGCTGTGTTTGACTGAGTCATGTTAGCTTCATTAGCTGGCATGGACTTAAGACATGAAACAATGTTCTCACCTAGGTCACTGAGAACGTGGACATCTCGACCAGAAAGTGTAGACTCACCATCCACCCCAGCATCTGCAGCGGCACATGCACTATCCCTCCCAGGACGATTGTGAGGAATAGATGAAAACTGACTGAACCACCACCCCTACCAACACTTATTATTATATTATTTTCTTTGACAGTTATCTCAAATGGAAAAAAAAAACGTTGGTGGATTCACACTTAAAAAAAAAAAAACATCAATAGCATGTCCAATATTACAATCCACAATTAAACTTTTTTTTCTCTCTCTATGACACAGACAGGCCACCATATAACACCAAAAACACAGTCCAAAACCAAGAGATTGGTGTCTCTGTCAGGCCCGGAAATGCAAGGGATACATTTCAAAATAAAATTGTGAATTCGTGAATGCACTTCCGGGTGAATTGTTTTCCTCACAAATGAATTAATTAGTAAACAATGACATAATATCTTTCAATTCCCGGTCTATTGTATATATTGTTTTATAGTAAACTTTTGTTTGGTCAGTGTACAGTGCATACGCCTCCGGCCATTTTGTAAAGTAGTCCATGGCAGCTAAAACATAATGGTTGCCCCTGTCTGTGCGGGGAAACGGGCCCATTATGTCCACCGCCACCCTCTCCATCAGGGCCCCCATTGCCAGCTGCTGTAGCGGGGCGTGAGACTGATCCAGGGGACCCTTGTGTGCCGTGCAGAGGTCACAGCGGCGACAAAAGTCCTCAACATCTCTCCTCATCTGACCCCAGTAGAAACCCTGCCGGATGCAACGGAAGGTTTTTGAGAGGCTTTCAGCACCATCTCTCTCAGTGCTCTGGGGACCACCACCTGCCACCTCTCTTCCCCTGTAGCTGGCTCCTTCCAGGCTCTCTGGAGCACCCCCTCCTTCACCCGTAGAGCCCCAAACGTTGTAAACAGTCCTTTAGTGGCAGGAGAGCATCCAGCAACCTCGTTCCACTGTGGCTGTTGTCCTGACTCCACCCACTGCAGCACAGGGTGCAGATCAGCATCCAGCCCCTGCTGCGCTCTCCATTCGGTGAGTCAACAACCTGCATCTCTCTGCAGACAGGCCTTTCTCCAGCATGGAGCCTTGTTCCTCCATGCGGAGCTCTTTCTCCCGGACCTCTTTTTTTTCACAGTATCTGCAGCCGTCAAGAGCACAGGGACGCCGAGACATAGCATCAGCATTAGCATGGTGGGTTCCAGCCCTGTACTCCACTTGAAACACGTACAGTGCCAGCTCTTCCAGCCAGCATGCAATCTGCCCTTCTGGCTCTTTGAAGGACATTAACCACTGGAGGGCAGAGTGGTCAGTTCGGACAGTGAAAGGCAGGCCACACAGATAGTACTTGAAGTGGCTTATTGCCCTCACGATAGCCAGCAGTTCTCTCCGTGTCACACCGTAGCGCCATTCAGCCTTGTTGAAAGTCTTACTGAAGTACACCACCACTTTCTCCCCTCCCACCCCCACCTGACTCAGTACCGCCCCTATCCTAACATCACTGGTGTCTGTGTCCAAGACGAATGGCAGGTTAGGGTCTGGGGGGGTGAGGACTGGAGACTCTGTCAAGGCCTTCTTCAAAGAGTTAAAGGCCTGCTCGCACTCAGGAGTCCAAGAGAAATCGCTGTCTTTCTGCTGCAGGCGGAACAGGGGCGCAGCTATACAAGAGAAGCCGTGCACAAACCGCCTGTAGTAAGACGCCAGTCTGATTAAGCTTTTCAGCTCACGCAGGTTGGTGGGGGCTGGCCAGTCTCTCACTGCCTGCACCTTCTCCTCCAATGTGCTAATGCCCCCTTCTCCAACCCTGTGCCCCAGAAACTCCAGCTCTCTTCTCATGAAGCAGCACTTGTCAGGGTGAAGCTTCAGACTGGCCGCCGATATCCTCTGCAGAACCCGCCGCAGGGCCCCCAAGGCTGCATGGAAAGAGTCCCCATGGACCAGTATGTCGTCCAGGTAGACCAGACACTCCTGTCGGGGAATGTCACTCAGCACCTTTTCCATCAGCCGTTCAAATGTGGCTGGAGCGTTGCACAGGCCAAAGCAGAGGACTTGAAACTGCCACAATCCTCTGCCGGAACAGAAAGCAGTCTTTGGTCTGGCTGAGGGGCACCTGCCAATATCCACTGCGAAGGTCCAATGAGGAAAACCAGGACGAGCCGGTTACCAAGTCCAGAGATTCGTCGATTCGGGGCAGTGGGTACGAGTCTTTCTTGGTCACACTGTTTAGTGGCCTGTAGTCCACACAGAACCTCATCTTTGGAGGGCTCGATGATGTCTTCAGCATCTCGTCAATAGCGCTGTCTGCAGGTGCCTCATGGGAAGACGGTGGGGGCGTGTCTTGATGGGCCGTGCATCGCCGGTATCAATTTCGTGCTGCACCAGGTGTGTCAGGCCCACTTCCTCCTCTGTAAGAGCAAAACTGTCTTTAAAGGGCAGCAACAGCTGCCACAACTCCTGCTGCTGCCCGGGTTCCAGGTTATCACAGCTGCGCCTCCATATCTCCCGTACTGCTGCCAGTCTGTCCTTCTCACCTGCTGTGGGCTGCTGATCAGGGGCAGGGGGATGTTCGACAACTGGTATACAAGATGTAGGGGGCAGGGGCGTAGGGGAAAAAGCTTGGGGCTGAGGGTCCGGGCCCTGACATTCCTCTGCCGCTCGAGAGGTTGGCAAGTGTGGCCTTGGGGCCTGGGTGGGGGGTACCATTCCAACTGTGGGCCCCCCTGGGAATGTCAGTGTGTTCTTCCCCAGGTCTAACAAACAGTGGGCAGCCAGCAGGAAGTCCAGTCCTAATATACAGGGGTCCTGGACCGCTGCAACCCACACGTTACAGTTCACTGAGAGCCCCCCCACTTGTATAGCCACCACCCCTCTTCCAAGCATAGGGGCTAACTCACCAGTCACTGTCCGCAGCTTCACCACAGTGGGTTCCAGCTGTATCCCCGCTGGAACCTGGTCGGGTCTCATCAGTGTTGCCGTGGAGCCGGTGTCGACGAGAGCTACACATGGGGCCCCCGCCAGGGTGATGGGGACATGGCAGAAATCCCCCATGTGTGTCCAGCCCACCACTCTCGCAGCCTCGGTGATGTCATCAGCTTCTGGGGGGAGTGGAGCCCCGCTCCCCCGTCTGTACCGCTGGGCTCCATCCCGGGGCGACAGAGCATGGTGGGACACAGGGGCAGGGGGCTGTGTCGTCCCATCTACACAGACCCCGGGGCGTTTCCCTGGACACCAGACTGCTTGGGGCACCTCAAGCTGATGTGGCCGGACTGACCACACACCCAACACACAGGAGGACCTCGGCGAGGACGGTTGCTGCTGCGCCGCGGTTGCAGTGACGCAGCATGGACTAATTCAGTCAGCTCATCTGCCCATGCCGGCTTTGCTTGAACTGGGCTCTCCTGCACCGCAGTCCTCACCACTGGGATGCCGCCGCTGTCATCATATGTGGTCTCTCCGACTATCTCTCTCTCCAAGGCCAGCTCCAGCGCCTCCTGCAGACTATGAGGGTGAGCTAGTTGTGTTTGTATGCGCAGCTCTCTAGGAGTTATGGCCCGGATGAACTGGTCTCTGGCTAGTTCATTCTGCACGTCAGGGGACATGTGAGCATACGCTGTCCTCGCCAGGGTTTCAATGTCATTAGCCAACACACGGAGCGGCTCCCCAGCCTGCCTCTTTCTGCTTGACAGTTCTGAGCGCAGAACACCAGGCTGGTTGCATTGTCCAAACCAGCGCTGCAGAGCACCCACTAAAGCTCCATAGTTCTCTCTTTCGGCCGGGCAAAGCAGCAGCAAGCATGTCGAAGCCTCATCTGTAAGGCACAGGGCCAGCTGGAGCACTTTAATGTCCTCTGACCAGCCCGCAGCCCGTGCTAAGAGTTCAAATTGGGCGTGGAAGGTTTCCCAGTCCGTCTAACCGGAGTATTTCGGCGTCTTCATTTGAACTTGGTTACAGCGGGCGCTGCCATCCAGCCCCATGGCGCTCACCACGGGCGTCCTCCCGCTGGCGCGCTCCTCCGCGCCCCACGAGCCGAGGCCAGCCTCTTTAGCCAACTTCCTAGCCGACTGTCTTATGTGGGCAACATGCTCTGAAGCACGGTTAAACACCGCCTCATGCGTCGACATACCGGCATAAGCATCGTCCATCGGCTCCTCTTTGATTTTCGGACGACCTCCGGTCTTTTTCGTCTGTTCTGCCATGCTGCAGGCTGAGTTAGCCAGGTCCGGGCTAGCCGCGCTAGCTGAGGTTAGCAAAACTTCGGCGGTTTTACTTCTGACACTAATGTAACGTCCAGCCGGATGCGTCAGGAATAAGGAGACGTTATTTAGCAAACCGGCTTTTATTGTCAAACAGTCTTATTCCAGAACTCGGTTATTGTAGGCCATAACCACGCTAAAAGAACATAACAGGTCCCACTCTGCAGCCTCACTCGTGCCTCAATCCACACACACTCACACACGCGCGCTCCTATAACTGCTATATCGCAGTTCACTTTTCGCGGACTCGCTGTTTTGCGGATTTTTTTTGTGTAATTTTGCATTTTGCATTTTGCAGGGAGTACTGTACAAAATGCATGTAAAAATGTGTATAAAAGTGTGTGGTTAGGGGTTTTACGGCCTTAAAACATGTATAATAATTGTAAAACTTACTTCGCTGATTTCGTTTATTGCGGGTTATTTTTAGAACGTATCCCCCGCGATAAACGAGGGACCACTGTATAAGTCGCACCATCCAAAAAATGTATAATAAAGAAGGAAAAAACATATATAAGTCACACTGGAGTATAAGTCGCATTTTTTGGGGAAATTTATTTGATAAAATCCAACACCAAGAACAGACATGTCATCTTGAAAGGCAATTTAAAATAAAAATAGAATAGAGAACAACAGGCTGAATAAGTGTATGGTATGCTAACATTACATGATAAAAATAAACAACGAACTGAGAACGTGCCTGGTATGTTAACGTAACATATTAAGAGTTATTCAGATAACTATAGCATAAAGAACATGCTAACAAGTTTACCAAACCATCAGTGTCACTCCAAATCACTATATCCAATGAAATCTTTATCCTCGGTGTCACTTTTAAACAACTCCCCCAACTCCGGAGGTAGACAATGTGCCGCTTCCTCTTCTACGTCGCTTATGTCAGACTCATCGTCAGTTGCAGTTCCAATTATTCCAGCCTTTCTGAATCTCGACAGGATGGTTTCGGTTGTCACTGAAGCCCATGCTTTGTCGATCCATCCAATGACTTCCAGGAAAGTTGCATGACGCATTCTTCATGCGTTGCATGAAGTGGTAACACCAAGAAGGTCCTCCTGCAAAGTCATTTATATTCATCTCCTTGGCAACTACCTGGGCGTGGAGACGCAACTGCACTGTTGACAAGCCTCTCCCGACAGCACGTTGTCTTTCTGCTGCTCGATTACCGTTTTCGGCTGCATATTTCACTACTTGCAGCTTGTAATCTGCAGAATATGATTTTCTTTTCTGTGCCATTTTTGTTCAGCCCTTCTCAGTTGCTTTTATAAGTTACCACCAATGTTGAAATTATCAGCACAGGCCTAGAGCGCCCTCTTGCGGTTTAGTGTGAAAATAACATGTGAAACTAGAAAAATTTCTAAAGAAATTTTGAGTGTGCGTGACTCTGGCCTCTTAGCATTAGCATGTTACCATTAGCATGTTAGTAATTAACATGTGTTTAATTCCTAGTGGCTAATGTTAATTAACATTAGCATGTTAGCATTAACTTGTTAGCAATCAACATGTATTTAATTCCTAGTGGCTAATGTTATTTAGCACTAATTTTAGCATTGGTCGCTAATGTTTGCAAATAGCATGTCTTTACAGCTTGCGCTAACGCTCTGCTGTCTCTGTCTGCCATTTTACACAGACAGGTTCAAATTAAGTGCCAAGAACTACTAAAATGGCCGCCACCAACTGGCATCATTTAAGTCCCATCATCATCACAGACTGTTCCCCAGACATTGTTGTGATAGATTTCAACTCTTTCCAGAGCACCGAGTAGATCCAGAGCCAGATAATCTGATCTGCACAACCTTTCGGACACATAAGACATAGCATATAATATGTTTACATTTCACCAGATACACAGAAAACTACAGGAACTTTCCACAAAGGTGGACGACCTGCAGCAGGGTGACGATGAGGTCAAGAAGAGAAGAAGGACTGTATGAAAGAGAAAAAGAATATGTTCACTTCATAAGCAGAAATGTGCACAGTAGTCTTGTGTTTTTTTTATATTTAGGTTTATGACGATACATTTTTGAATTGTCGAGAACTCAGATATCTCTTCTCTCTGTTGGTGCTGAATGATGTATGATCTTTACTGAACTAAAAATTTCTGAACTGTCTCTCGTACAATACAACCAGGTCTCTTGTCAGGGGGGAAGAGAACCTTACTTGGTAGACAGATGTATACCATTTTATGATTGGTGCAGCTGTATGCATTATCTTTGGGCATGTAAGTGAAGCCCTAGAACATGTAACGGAGTTAAGTTGAAGATGATTCACTTGCCATAAAAACGTACACACACTTAATTGTCCTATTGGACCTTGAAGGGGCCGGCACCCCTGTAGTTTAGGTCGACATCCTGTGGGGAGAGCACAGTCTCCCGTTAGGTGCATTAGTTGTGAGCTCCGCTATTGTTCATTAGTAATTAACCATGGTTAGCTATCTGGACTTTTTTTTCGTTTTATATTTCAGATGTTGTTTGTGTGGTGGGGAAACGGGGACTGACTGTATGTGTTGATCCTTCTGCCAGGTACCCTTACATTTGGTTAGATTAGATATACTTATCATCCCACCACAGGGAAATTCACTTGTAACAGCAACAGCTATAGAAACAAAGTAGAAGGGCCAATAAACAGGACAGCAAACAAACGATCACACAATAACCAGGAAAAAAGAATAACCGCAAAAAAAAGTACTGAGGATAAGAGGGCATTTCTATATATAGTAATTATATATATATTATATAAATATATATATATTTATATATATATTTATATATATGGATGCGTCCATGCAGCGCTAGGTTTATGTAAAACCGAAGCAGGGTAGACTCATATACAGTCTATAGTAAACTTCATACTGTATGTTGCACGAACTATTATTACAATAAATTCTGGACAACCAGGTTCTAAAAAGAGGAAAGGGAGGAGCAGCGAAAATCAGAGTTAGATGCGGAAAAGGGCCGCACAGATCGGCGGCGAACCTGCGCCTCGCTACCGAGCAAAACACCAAATGCTCCATATGGGCCGGTCCAGGAAAAAAATGCCAGGGCCGAATTTGTTCCTAGTCCGACCCTGACCAGTGTACATGTACTCTCCACCCGTACACAGGAAGGGTCCAAGACATGCCTGGTTGCTTGATATAGTTTTCAGGTGTGATTTAATGAAGGTAAAACACAGTGAATGGCCGTTGTATAATGGCACTGCTCTCTGACGCGGCACATCTCCCGGACTGGAGGAGTGCTGCGGCTACAGGGATTTCATGGACCTGAACAAGAGAAGTTCTTCCTATCTCGTTTAGATACAATAAGCTCACCCACCTTCATAGACCAATGCAGGGGAGATTTTAGTTTGTATTGACGTCTTTTCCACGACCACATTGTCCGCTTTGGGCACGCTACTCACACAGTGGACTGCGGACAGACAGACCAATGCATAATGAGATTATGAAACTTTATGCCTGTGTAGGCCTGCCCACATATATGAGATTATGAAACTTTGCCTGTTGTAGGCCTGTCACATTATATATATATCTATATAATATATATATATATATATATATATATATATATATTATATATATATTTCAACATTGTGGAACCTTATAAAAGCACTGCAGAAGGGCTGAACAAATGGTCACAGAGAAAGAAAAATCATATTCTGCAGATTACAAGCTGCAAGTAGTGAAATATGCAGCCGAAAACGGTAATCGACGCAGCAGAAAACACGTGCTGTGACGGGAGAGGCTTGTGTCAACAGTGCAGTTGCGTTCCACGCCCAGGTAGTTGCCAAGGAGATACTATATAAATGACTTTGCAGGAGGACCTTCTTGGTGTTACCACTTCATGCAACGCAATGAGGAATGCGTCATCAACTTTCTGGAATTATTGGATTGGTGGATCGCAAAGCATGTATCTAAAACAAGTAAATTCTTAAAAAAAAATGCACGGTTTGATGTCTGTGTGCCTTAGCCATTTATTAATGAGCTTGAACATTTTCCACATTAAGTGTGCATTAGAGAATTTGTTCACCTGCCACGGTCTTTTCTTACGATTAGTTTTTTTTGTTGATGAACAATGTTTTCAGGTTCAGTGTGTTATGAACTGATGTCGCTTTAAATAAATTTGAAGTATATATCAATTAGCTTGAACATTTTCACTTAAGTGTGCAAATAGATTTGTGCACCTGCCACTGGTCCTTTTCATTACTATGTGGTTTTTTGTGATGACAATGTTTTTTTCATGTGCAGTGGTGTTAATGAACTGAGCGCTTTAATAAATTGAAAAGGATATATCAATAATGAACATTTTCACATTAAGTGTGCAATAGAGTTGTTTCACCTGCCACGTTCTTTCATTACTCTTATTTTTTGTTGTGATGACAATGTTTTTCCATGTTCGTGGGTTAATGAATTTTTGAGTTTTTTCTGATGTCCGCTTTAATAAATTTGAAATATAATATTTGTATGGAGGCTATTGTTTGTTTTTTCATGACCTTTTCGTGCGTGCAAGGTGGGGCGCGGCAACATCCGCCTTCTCCAGGTGGGGGAATGATGAAAAGTTTGAGAACCACTGCTTTAAAGGGCAAGCAACAGCTGCCACAACTCCTGCTGCTGCCGGTTCCAGGGTATCACAGCTGCGCCTCCATATCTCCCGTACTGCGGCCAGTCCCACACTGTGTCCTCCTCACCGCTTGTGGGATGCCTGATCAGGGGCAGGGGGATGTTCGACAACTGGTAGACAAGAGTAGGGGGCCAGGGCGTAGGGGAAAAAGCTTGGGCTTGAGGGTCGGGGCCCGACATTCCTCTGGCAGCTCGAGAGGTTGGCAAAGTGTGGCCTTGGGGGCCTGGGGGGGGGTACCATTCAACTGTGGGCACCCCTGGGAATGGTCAGTGTGGTTTCTTCCCCAGGTCCCTAACAAACATTGGGGCAGCCCAGCAGGAAGTCCAGTCCTAATATACAGGGGTCCTGGACCGCTGCAAACCCACACTTACAGTTCCACGGAGACCCCCCACGTGTATAGGCCACCACCCCTCTTCAACTATGGGCTAACTCAACCAGTCACTGTCCGAAGCTTCACCACAGTGGGTCCCCAGCTGTATCCCCCCGCTGGAAACCTGGGTCGGGTCTCATCAGTGGTGCGTGGAGCCGGTGTCGACGAGAGCGTACACATGGGCCCCCCCGCCAGGGTGAATGAGGGACTTGCCAGAATCCCACATGTGTGTCCAGCCCCACCACTCTCGCAGCCTCGGTGGATGTCATCCAGCGTCTGGGGGGGAGTGGAGCCCCGCTCCCCGCTGTACCGCTGGGCTCCATCCCGGGGCGACAGACAATGGTGGGACACAGGTGCATGGGTCTGTGTCGTCATCTACACAGACCCGGGGCGTTCCCCTGGACACCAGACTGCTTGGGGCAACCGCTCAATCTGATGGGCCGGACTGACCACAACACCCAAACACACAGGGAGGACCTCGGCGAGGTACGTTGCTCTGCGGCGCCCGCGGTTGCAGTGACGCAGCATGACTAATAAAGTCAGTCCGCTCCATCGGCCCATCGCCGGCTTTTGCTTGAACTGGGGCGCTCCTCACCGCAGTCCTCACCACGTGGGATGGCCGCCGCTGTCAGCAGATGTGGTCCTCGACTATCTCTCTCTCAAGGCCAGCGCCAGCGCCTCCTGCAGACTATTGAGGGTGGAGTAGTTTGTGTTTGTATGCGCAGCTCTCTAGGAGTGATGGCCCGGATGAACTGGTCGCTGGCTAGTTCATTCTGCACATCAGGAGACTGTGAGCATACGCTGTCCCCTCCGCCAGGGTGTCAATGTCATTAGCCACACACGGAGCGTGTTGCTCCAAGCCCACCCTGCCTCTTCTGCTTGAACAGGTCTGAGCGCAGACACAAGGCCCTGGTTGCGCATTGTCCGCATACCGCGCTGCAGAGCACCCACTAAAGCTCCAGGTTCTCTCTTTCGGCCGGCAAGCAGCAGCAAGCATGTCGAAAGACCTCATCTGTAAGTCACAGGGCCAGCTGGAGCGCTTTAATGTCCTCTGACCAGCCCGCAGCCCGTGCTAAGAGTTCAAATTGGGGCGTGGAGTTTCCCCCAGTCCGTCTAACCAGAGTATTTTCGGCGTCTCATTTGAACTTGGGGTTTACAAGCGGGCGCTGCCATCCCACCCCATGGCACTCACGCGGCGTCCGCCCCGCTGGGGCGCGCTCCTCCGCGGCCCACGATCCGAGGGCCAGCCTCTTTAAGGCCAACTTCTAGCCGAACGGTCTTCTGTGGCACATGATCTGAAAGCACGGTTTAAAAACAAACGCCTCATGCGTCGACATACCGGCATAAGCATCGTCCATACGGCTCCGCTTTTGATTTCGGACGACCTCCGGTCCTTTTTCGCTGTTCTGCCATGCTGCAGGCTGAGTTAAGCCAGGTCCCGGGCTAGCCGCTCTAGCGAGGTAGCAAAACTTCGGCGGTTTTACTTCTGACAGACAATGTAACGTCCAGACCGGAGCGTCAGGAAAAGGAGACGTTATTAGCAAACGGCTTTTATTGGTCAAACAGTCTTATTACCAGAACTCGGTTTATTGTAGGCCATAACCACGCTAAAGAAACATAACAGGTCCCACTCTGCAGCCTCACTCGTGCCTCAATCCCACACACTCACACACGCGCGCGTCCTATAACTGCTATATCGCAGTTCACTTTTCGCGGACTCGTGTTTTGGCGGATTTTTTTTGTGTAATTTTGCATTTTGTGCATTTTTGCATTTGCAGGGAGTACTGTACAAAATGCATGTAAAAAAATGTGTATAAAAGTGTGTGGTTAGGGGTTTTTACGGCCTTAAAACATGTATAATAATTGTAATTTAAAACGTACTTACTCGCTGATTTTTCGTTTATGCGGGTTATTTTTAGAACGTATCCCCCGCGATAAACGAGGGACCACTGTATAATCGCACCATCCAAAAATGTATAATAAAGAAGGAAAAAACATATATAAGTCACACTGGAGTATAAGTCGCATTTTTTTGGGGAAATTTATTTGATAAATCCACACCAAGAACAGACATGTCATCTTGAAAGGGCAATTTAAAATAAAAATAGAATAGAGAACAACAGGCTGAATAAGTGTATGGTAATGCTAACATTACATGATAAAAATAAACAACGAACTGAGAACGTGCCTGGTAGTGTTAACGTAACATATTAAGAGTTATGTCAGATAACTAGTAGCATAAAGAACATGCTAACAAGTTTACCAAACCACAGTGGTCACTCCAAATCACTATATCCCAATGAAATCTTTATCCTCGGTGTCACTTTTAAACAACCCCCCAACTCGGAGGTAGAACAATGTGCCGCTCCTCTTCTACGTCGCTTATGTCAGACTCATCGTCAGTTGCAGTTCCAATTATTCCAGCCTTTCTGAATCTCGACAGGATGGTTTCGGTTGTCACTGAAGCCCATGCTTTGTCGATCCATCCAATGACTTCCAGGAAAGTTGCATGACGCATTCTTCATGCGTTGCATGAAGTGGTAACACCAAGAAGGTCCTCCTGCAAAGTCATTTATATTCATCTCCTTGGCAACTACCTGGGCGTGGAGACGCAACTGCACTGTTGACAAGCCTCTCCCGACAGCACGTTGTCTTTCTGCTGCTCGATTACCGTTTTCGGCTGCATATTTCACTACTTGCAGCTTGTAATCTGCAGAATATGATTTTCTTTTCTGTGCCATTTTTGTTCAGCCCTTCTCAGTTGCTTTTAT
>NC_040022.1:10472005-10521260 GCF_000972845.2 Larimichthys crocea
TGTTGTGATAGATTTCAACTCTTCCAGAGCACCGAGTAGATCCAGAGCCAGATAATCTGATCTGCACACCTTTCGGACACATAAGACATAGCATATAATATGTTTACATTTCACCAGATACACAGAAAACTACAGGAACTTTCCACAAAGGGTGGACTGACCTGCAGCAGGTGACGATGAGGTCAAGAGAGAAGAAGGACTGTATGAAAGAGAAAAGAATATGTTCACTTCTAAGCAGAAATGTGCACAGTAGTCTTGTGTTTTTTTTATATTTAGGTTTATGACGATACATTTTTGAATTGTCGCAACTCAGATATCTCTTCTCTCTGTTGGTGCTGAATGATGTATGATCTTTACTGAACTAAAAATTTCTGAACTGTCTCTCTGTACAATACAACCAGGTCTCTTGTCAGGGGGGAAGAGAACCTACTTGGTAGACAGACTGTATACCATTTTATGATTGTGCAGCTGTATGCATTATCTTTGGGCATGTAAGTGAAGCCTAGAACATGTAACGGAGTTAAGTTGAAGATGATTCCACTTGCCATAAAAACGTACACACACTTAATTGTCCTATTGACCTTGAAGGCGGCACCCCTGTAGTTTAGGTCGACATCCTGGGGGAGAGCAGCAGTCTCCCCGTTAGGTGCATTAGTTGTGAGCTCCGCTATTGTTCATAGAATTACACATGGTTAGCTACTCTGGACTTTTTTTTCGTTTTATATTTCAGATGTATGTTTGTGTGGTGGGGAAACGGGGACTGACTGTATGTGTTGATCCTTCTGCCAGGGTACCATTACATTTGGTTAGATTAGATATACTTATGCATCCCACCACAGGGAAATTCACTTGTAACAGCAACAGCTATAGAAACAAAGTAAAGGGCCAATAAACAGACAGAAACAAACGATCGACACAATAAACCGAAAAAAGAATCAACCGCAAAAAAAAGTACTGAGGATAAGAGGCACATTTTTATATATAGTATTATATATATATTATATAATATATATATATATTTAATATATATCTTATATATATGGATGCGTCCATGCAGCGCTAGGTTTATGTAAAACCGAAGCAGGGTAGACTCATATACAGTCTATAGATAAACTTCTATACTGTATGTTGCACGATATTATTACAATAAATTTGGACAACCGAGGTTCTTAAAAAGAGGAAAGGGAGGAGCAGGAAAATCAGAGTTAAGATGCGGAAAAAGGGCCGCACAGATCGGGGCGAACCTGCGCCTCCGCTACCGAGCAAAAACACCAAATGGCTCCAATGGGCCGGTCCAGAAAAAAATGCCAGGGCCGAATTTTGTTCCTAGTCCGACCCTGACCCAGTGTACATGTACTCTCCACCCGTAACAGGAAGGGTCCAAGACATGCACTGGTTAGCTTGATATAGTTTTCAGGTGATTTAATGAAGGTAAAAACACAGTGAATGGCCGTGTATAATGGCACTGCTCTCTGACGCGGCACATCTCCGGACTGGAGGAGTGCTGCGGCTACAGGGATTTCATGGACTGAAAGAGAAGTTCTTCATATTCGTTTAGATACTAAGCATCACCCACCTTCATAGACCAATGCAGGGTGAATTTTAGTTTGTATTGACGTTTTTTCACGACACATTGTCCGCTTTGGGCACGCTATCACACAGTGGACTGCGGACAGACAGACAATGCATAATGAGATTATGAAACTTTATGCCTGTGTAGGCCTGCCCACATATATGAGATTATGAAACTTTGCCTGTTGTAGGCCTGCACATATATATAACTATATAAATATATATATATATATATATATATATATATATATATATATATTTCAACATTGTGGTAACTTATAAAACAACTGAGAAGGGCTGAACAAAAAATGCACAGGAAAAGAAAAAATCATATTCTGCAGATTACAAGCTGCAAGTAGTGAAATATGCAGCCGAAAACGGTAATCGAGCAGCAGAAAGACACGTGCTGTCGGGAGAGGCTTGTCAACAGTGCAGTTGCGTCTCCACGCCCAGGTAGTTGCCAAGGAGATATATATAAATGACTTTGCAGGAGGACCTTCTTGGTGTTACCACTTCATGCAACGCAATGAAGGATGCGTCATGCAACTTTCTGGAATTATTGGATTGGTGGATCGACAAAGCATGCAGGTGGTGTGCAGACAGTTGGACTGTGGTACAGCACTGAGTGCCCCTCAGTCGGCCCATTTTGGTCAAGGAAGTGGACAAATCTGGCTCGATGATGTGGCCTGTTCAGGAAGTGAAAGCTCTCTAACTGAGTGTCAGCACAGAGGATTTGGGACACACGACTGTGACCACGGTGAGGACGCTGGTGTGATCTGTTCAGGTGAGAAAAGTTTTAAATAAAGCATTTAGAATAAATGCAGCCGAAACACATGTTGCAACAAAATTTCAGCCAGCTCCTTGGCAGTGGGTAATCTGGGTAATGGGATGAGCATGGCAGCTTTGGAAAAGCGATCAACAACAGTGAGTATGACTGTGTTGCCGTTTGAAGGTGGTACCCCGGTGACAAAGTCCAAGGAAATGTGAGACCAGGGACGGCGAGGAACTGGCAGAGGATGAAGGAGACCGGATGGAGCTTGATTAGACCTCTTATGTTGAGAGCAGACATGGCAAGCAGCAACGAACTCCCTGGTGTCCCTTTCCATGGAAGGCCACCAGAAACGCTGTTGAAGCAGGGCTAATGTGCATCTCACCCCAAGATGGCAAGCTAGACAAGAAGAGTGCCCCCACTGGAGGACCTCAGACCGGAGACTGTCTGGAACAAATAATCGGTTCTCTGGACCAGCACTAGGAGCCGGGTGTTCAGTGTGGGAGCGTTTTACCTTATCCTCCACCTCCCAGGTTACTGCCCCAATGACGCATGCAGGTGGGAGGATACTTTCAGGCTGGGATGGGGAATCCTCTGGCTGGAACTGACGGGACATCGCATCAGGCTTGACATTTTTGGAGCCTGGTCTGTATGAGAGGGAGAAGACGAAATGGTTGAAGAAGAGAGCCCACCTTGCTTGACGAGAGTTTAGTCTCTTGGCTGATCGGATGTACTCAAGATTTTTGTGGTCAGTCCAGACCACAAAGGGTTGCTCCGCTCCCCTCCAACCAGTGTCTCCATTCTTACAGTGCAAGCTTGACAACAGCTCCCGGTTTCCAATCTCATAATTTCTCTCTGCTGGAGCCAGTTTCCGGGAGTAAAAAGCACATGGATGGACCTTCTGGTTCATTGCCTGGACTTTGAAAAAAATGAGAATATCATCCAGATACACAAAAAAAAACACATTGAGCAGATACCGCAGAACATCATTGACCAATCCCTGGAAGACTGCAGGAGCGGAGGTGAGACCAAATACTCATAATGACCACTAGGAGTATTAAAGGCTGTCTTCCACTCGTCACCCTCCCTGATTCTCACCAAATGGTAAGCATTGCGGAAGTCCAGTTTGGTGTAGCAGTTCGAAAGAGGATCTAACCATTCAGTCGCACCCCACACAATTTGGGGTTCTTGCCCAAGGACACATGCAGACCAGAGGAGCCTGCTCTGCCTGCAAGTCGCCCCCCCTCGGTGTGATTACCTGAGATGGTCATTTGAAGGGGAGTAGATTGATGAGTAACCCGGAAGAGGAGACGACCATCCAAGGCCGAGGCATCGATAGGCTCCTCCAGAACCACCTGACCAAGACCCAGCTGGGAGGCATGTCCAAAAGGCTTTCATCTGCACCAGAGTCAATGAGGGCTGAGACAGTCTGATAATTCCCACAGCAGAACAGCTGAGCCTGAACCAAAGACCGAGAGGGCTTTTCAGAGTTCATAGTCCGACTCACCAGCGGCCTCTGGAAGACTTGGTGAGCCCTGTCTTTTACTGGACAAAAAGACGCAAAATGGCCGCCCTGACCACAGTACAGACACCTGTTCGCCCTTAGGCGACGCTGTCGCTCAGCTGTAGACAGCCGTGTCCTACCCAGCTGCATAGGCTCAGGAGTGTCACAAGGAACATCACGGTGCTTAGAAGGACGTCCCGGAAGATGGGATGGCTGGTTAACCCGCACAGGAGGCCAGATTGTTCTGTCAGGGTGCTGGTACTGGCAAGGAGAACCCAAAAGCACGACTCAGAGGCAGACAAGTTTTAGGGATAAGCAGTTTAGTCAGTCCAAAGTACAGGCAGGGTCAAAACCACGAGAGCAGACAGGCAAACAAGGCAGGAATCCAAAGTATAAAACAGGAAAAACAGGGTCAGAACGAAAAGACTAAACAGGAATCGCTGGAGAGCTTGGCAAAAAATACAACAAGACAATGTGTGCTGAGGGACTGATGAGCAAATGGACTGCAGGTGAGGAGATGGGCGGGGAAAAACCAGGGGCCTCATGTACAAAGCATGCGTACGCACAAAAAAGGGGCGTACGTCCTTTTCCACGCTCACGTTCAAATGTATCAAACGTGAAACAATCGTAGAAATGTGCGTGCCCCACGCCAATTTCATAGCTGTCGTACGCACGTTTCTACAGCTATTGTTCCTTTGGCGACACTTAGAGGTGACGCTGCGAAACTGTTAATAATGTGAATACAAGTAGTCATCAGAGTGATGTGCACATCAGAGACACACTTATGAACAATTAACACACCGACGTGTTTGCAATTATATAGGTGGATATAAAAGCATGCGCAATGTGATGAAGAAAATGATATTAACAAAAGTTGTTAGAGGACCTTGCAAATGGTGCAATCCGCCATGAGCGATTTAAGCAACGCAAGGATTTACTTGCAAACAATGATAATTGGCTCATAAGACGATTTCGGTTACCAAGGCCAGTGTTACTGGAGATGTGCGCAGAGCTGCGGCCGGCCCTAGAGCGCAACGGGGGCCGGCTGCCTGACTACGCTGGGGTTCCTGGCAACAGGGGCATTCCAGCGGGAGCTGGCCGATCGGTCAGGAGTGTGCCAGTTAACCCTGAGCCGAGCCATGCCAGCTGTGTGGGACGGAATCATCCGAATGTCTTCCTGGTACATCAGATTCCCGTACAATGCTGTTGAACAGGCCGACATTAAAGCGCAATTTGCAGCGAGAGCCGGTTTCCCTGATGTAATCGGAGCTATTGACTGCACACACATTGCTATAAAATCACAGGATGAATTTGTTTATGTTAGTAGGAAACATTTTCATTCCATCAATGCGCAAATGCAACTAACTAACATCGTGGCAAGGTAGCCTGGTTCAACGCACGACTCATTCATTATGACCAACAGCATGGTTGGGAACAGGCTGGAGGCTGGCACGGTGCGCGATTGGTGGCTTCTATCCCTTTAATTGTCCCGTAACGCTGGTTTACATACGGGACAATTAAAGGAATAAACTTTTTTACTTACCCAGAAGCCACCCATCGCGCACCGTGCCAGTGTGCCAATGCACATTTGGGCATGTGGCATTCAAATATCATGTTTTTGGTTTTCTTTATTTTCTGCTGGTGAAATTAGAGCTGCAGAGCTTTCTAACAAGCCCCTGATTGTCTCCCTGTGTTCAGTATTCTTGTCAGTAAAAGCGGGCGTAAAATGCAGCGCCACACCTGTCCACACCTGTGTGTGCACTGCTCGGATCCCACGGCATTTCCAGCCTCACACACACGCTCCTACTCACGTCTTTTTTTGTCATATTCATCCCTGTTGACAGGGTACCAAACAGAATCTCCACTTCATTTACTAGAATATTTAGCTCAGACTCTGTGAAATTTATTTTCTTTCCTTTGTTTATCGCGTTATCTGATCGGAGAAGAGGTGAATCTCAGGTCCGGGGCCTATTTAAATAGATTTGCATATGTAAATAGGGGCGTGGACAGGGAGGAGTTGCACGTGCGCTCAATTCCACGTTGATTGGCATGTACAAAAGAAACGTGCTTGGATCCATACGAACGCACACTTTGATACATCTGAATATTTTTGTGCATACGACAGTTTCCGGGTTCTGGCGTACGGCAAGTTTTAGTAGGAAATCCACGCAAGTATTCGTACATGAGGCCCCAGGTGAGGGAAATGAGCTGATTGCAAGGTGGGATCTGAAATGACAGGAGAATTAGTAGACATGAAACCAATAAAAACAAACTGAGTGTAACTATGTTACAGTCACCTCTTCATTGTGACTTATGATGTGTGTCAGAGCTGTTCAGACACAGCACTGGAAAACAGCTGGTAACTGCACTGCAGTGGTTTTTAGAGTTTAACAGCAGAGTAACAAGTGTGAAATGTTGATCAAATGTTTGATCTACTGTGTACAGTGTTAGATGTTTCTCACAGTCTGTGTGTCAGATGAAAAGTGTGTGAATTAATCATAACTTTTGACAAATGTGTTACAAAAGCAGTTTCTGTCATGACCATGTGTTCTATCCATCAATGATTTGTCTTCTGCGTTTTGAATCTAGGTCAGATCAGATTATCTGGCTCTGGATCTACTCGGTGCTCTGGAAGAGTTGAAATCTATCACAACAACACTTGGGGAACAGTCTGTGATGATGAATGGGACTTAAATGATGCTCAGGTGGTGTGCAGACAGTTGGGGTGTGGTACAGCACTGAGTGCCCCTCAGTCGGCCCATTTTGGTCAAGGAACTGGACAAATCTGGCTCGATGATGTGGCCTGTTCAGGAAGTGAAAGTTCTCTAACTAAGTGTCAGCACAGAGGATTTGGGACACACAACTGTGGACACAGTGAGGACGCTGGTGTGATCTGTTCAGGTGAGAAAAGTTTTAAATAAAGTATTTAGAATAAATGTATCCTTTCCTTTTCTGTATATTTGATCAGCTCTGTCACCTCTTCATTGTAACTTATGATGTGTGTCAGAGCTGTTCAGACACAGCACTGGAAAACAGCTGGTAACTGCACTGCAGTGGTTTTTAGAGTTTAACAGCAGAGTAACAAGTGTGAAATGTTGATCAAATGTTTGATCTACTGTGTAAAGTGTTAGATGTTTCTCACAGTCTGTGTGTCAGATGAAAAGTGTGTGAATTAATCATAACTTTTGACAAATGTGTTACAAAAGCAGTTTCTGTCATGACCATGTGTTCTATCCATCAATGATTTGTCTTCTGTGTTTTGAGACTAGGTGTGCAGATCAGATTATCTGGTTCTGGATCTACTCAGTGCTCTGGAAGAGTTGAAATCTATCACAACAATGTCTGGGGAACAGTCTGTGATGATGACTGGGACTTAAATGATGCTCAGGTGGTGTGCAGACAGTTGGACTGTGGTACAGCACTGAGTGTCCCTCAATCAGCCTGTTTTGGTCAAGGAACTGGACAAATCTGGCTCGATGATGTGGCCTGTTCAGGAAGTGAAAGTTCTCTAACTGAGTGTCAGCATGGAGGATTTGGGACACACGACTGTGGACATGGTGAGGACGCTGGTGTGATCTGTTCAGGTGAGAAAAGTTTTAGATAAAGTATTTAGAATAAATGTATCCTTTCCTTTTCTGTATATTTGATCAGCTCTGTCACCACTTCATTGTGACTTATGATGTGTGTCAGAGCTGTTTAGACACAGCACTGGAAAACTGCTGGTAACTGCACTGCAGTGGTTTTTAGAGTTTAACAGCAGAGTAACAAGTGTGAAATGTTGATCAAATGTTTGATCTACTGTGTAAAGTGTTAGATGTTTCTCACAGTCTGTGTGTCAGATGAAAAGTGTGTGAATTAATCGTGACTTTTGACAAATGTGTTACAAAAGCAGTTTCTGTCATGACCATGTGTTCTATCCATCAATGACTTGTCTTCTGTGTTTTGAGTCTAGGTAGTCAGATCAGATTGTCTGGCTCTGGATCTACACTGTGCTCTGGAAGAGTTGAAATCTATCACAACAATGTCTGGGGAACTGTCTGTGATGATGACTGGGACTTAAATGATGCTCAGGTGGTGTGCAGACAGTTGGACTGTGGTACAGCACTGAGTGCTCCTCAGTCGGCCCATTTTGGTCAAGGAAGTGGACAAATCTGGCTCGATGATGTGGCCTGTTCAGGAAATGAAAGTTCTCTAACTGAGTGTCAGCATGGAGGATTTGGACAACACAACTGTAACCACAGTCAGGAAGCTGGTGTGATCTGTTCAGGTGAGAAAATACTTTTACTTTTTTACTAAGTTTTGCTAATGATACTGTAACTGTGCTGCAGTTGACTGGGGGTTAGCATGTGTAGGAGTCCATAATAGTGATAATGTCTTTTTCAAAAACTTCTCGAAAGCAGTGTTTTGTATAAGATGGAGAAAAGACCCATAGTTGGGCACATGTCAACTACCTACCTACCTACCTACCTACCTACCTACCTACCTACCTACCTACCCCAGATTATAAAGGGGGCCAAATAGACAGAAGAGAACTATATCAGCCCTAGATACCGACCATCTGAGTGTGGACACAAATTTTAAAGGGTTCAAAAAGAGCCTTGCGTTCAATTCAAGGAATATTTATAAAAAATAAAAAAAAACTACATTGCAACGGACCTGGAAAAACAAGAGGAGAAACTGCCAGATTAGTGCAAATTATTTTATTTCACAATACTAAAATAATTAAAACTACTAATATATAAATAGCAAATGGCTTAACATGAAATACAATAGAGGATAAAATTGCTACGACAATAGGCAGGACAGGGTACTTACTGCAGGGAGATTCTATCACAGACCCAAATAGGAACCACCACATGTGCACACTGATCACTGCAACCACTGCAAAGACAAACTAACCTACAATCCAGTGAGGTGACCACTACACTCCACACCTACCACACTGCATGCAAAGGAAGGGTGCATATCCCACGACTACTCTCCGCAGGTCATCCCTCTGACTTTGCCTATAAACAAAAATACAAAAAGACCAGACACAGAGATTCAGTTGGTTCAGGTTCACAAATGTCAGTACAGTGCAATCAAATATATACATAGAAAAGGGAAATCTTCAGCCATCTACATAGTTCAACTGTATAAGTCAAACACATTTGTCAACAACCTTGGTGAACTGGCTCAGGCAAAGCAGCAGTCTGGCCCTAAACCTCAGTCAATGTGGGGGCTTGGCTGAAAAGCAACACAATAGTTGCCGGACTTCACTCTGCTTTAAAACCAGGAAGAGCTGAGTATTTTCCTCTTCAGCACAGGACCACAGAGCTCAATCTGGATCACCTTAGGACAGTCACACCACAACCGCACAGCCACAGCAACCCTGCCACACAACCAGGCCTCATAGTCAAGGGTTACGGCAGTGACCCAATGATAAGCAACAGAGTTGTACATAAAAGTTAAAAACGGACCCAGCCAAGGCAAACAGTTCGCCGGGGGGTAAAGCAATCGCCGGGGGGTAAAGCAACGGTGGGAAGCAAAGCAACACCGGGAGGCAAAGCAACAGTGATTTGTGGATGATTCACTGCTGTGCAGCGCTGCTGTGCGGCAGTCTTCAATCCTACAATTAAAACACAGGATAAGCGACTTACGAGTGGCTGGAGGAGGAAGCTGAGGCCGTAGCGCTACATACCGGTCAGGCAGTCCCGGACAACACAGCGTGGAAGTGACGCACCAGAGATGAGCAGCGAGCAGGAACCACGGCGGTGAGCAGCGTGCAGCCAAAAACACCCAATCCGACCTCTAATAACACAAACAATAATCTGTACTGGACAGGCAACACGAGGGAGCTACAGCCACGGTCAACAGCCTACCTACCACACTGAAGGGGAAGTGGTGGGCATCAGGATGTGACGCAACCCGGGCATCAGCCAAGCAAGAGGGGCACAGGTGCGTCCTGCCCGCCTTTATACGGCTGTCTCCCGTTGTGATTGGCCGAGGCTGCGCCACCGGTAAATATGCCCAGGACCAATGAGTCCGTCCTGCTACACTAGTCCGACCCTGACCCAGTGTATCCCTCTCCCCCCATACAAAGAAAGGTCCAAGACACTGATGATGCTTGATATAGTTTCAGGGTGATTTAATGAAGGTTAAAACCACAGTGAATGGTCGTGCGTAATGGCACTGCTCTCTGGACGGCACACTCTCCGGACTGGAGAGCTTGCTGCGGCTAAGGGATTTCATTGAACTGACAGGAGAAGCTCTTTCAAAATTGTTTAGATACAATAAGCATCACACCCACATTCATGACCAATGCAGGTGAATTATTTAGTTAGTATTGAACGTATTTTATGAATCCGCGACACTTGTCAGCTTTTGCGACGCTACTCACACCCGCGACTGCGGACAGACAGACAAAGAATAATGTACTGCATTATGGCGAAAACTTATGCCTTGTAGTGCCTGCCACGGTTAAACAAATTGATGCGAACTTTTCGGGAGGATTTCGGCAATCGCCAGTGTTATTTATCATGTCCTCGTTGCTTATATTCGTGCAACTAGATGCGGGCGGCCTGACTCATTGTCTTCGCTTTTACAGAATGTTACACAGAGAATGGCTGCACGAGGCACGGCCGCGAAAGTCTCGACGTCAGTGAAGTTTCATTCATAGTATTCAACAGTTGTTTCATTCAATTATATTCAAGAGTTTCATTCGGAGATATTCAAGGATCACTCCATATAGGTGCAAAGTCATCCTCATATATTCAAGAACTCTTCTACACATATTCAGTATCACGGTTCATTCACGATATTCAATGGGTCACTTCCTCATATTAAGGTCCAACGGGTTTTCATCTATTTAGTATTCACTTGACTTCATTCAATATATTCAAGGTTATTCATTATAATTAATAGGTTCACTCCATAAACTTCAAAGAGTTCGTCCAATTCACATAATTGCCTAAATTTAATATATATATATATATATATTATATATTATTGGTTAATATTCGTTAATACAATATATTTACAATAGAGTTTGATCTATTAGATATTATATATTATTATATATAATATATAGAGTTTTATATATACAAAAAAACCATCATCCAGTAAGGGCCTTAGGCAAGACCCCTCTGATATAAGCCTCCTCAGGCATGACTTGTATACAAATAACTAATAGAGTCAGCACCGGTCTCAGCCATCGCCTGGTCAACAGGTCTGTGTTAGTTGCTAGGGGACCAGGGCAAACTGATGAGAAATGGGCTACTGAAAAACACAAACACCGATGGACGAGGGCAGAAAAAATCGGAGTTGCTGGAATGCTACTATACAACAATCCCAGATTTGGGACGCAGCGAATGTGGGGACCATGGATACTCGAAACCCACAATCAAGGCTACAAAGTAACAGTATTAGCCCCGTGTTCCACTCCGTAATCGAAATCTTTTTTTTTAACATATTTTATTGAAGTTTCCAATGCATATCGAACTTTATGACAAATTTACAACATTTTCTTTTAATTCCCTCGAACAAACCTTATTCACAGAAACAAAGAAATAAACTAACTAAATAAATAAAAATAAAAATAATGAGCAATAAAAAAAATAAGACGGGGGCAGGATCATTTCACAACCTGTTATTCAGTCAGTGTTATCTGTTTCATTGGTCAAAAATGACATATGTGATACCCAAATACGAGCAAACTCCTCCTGTTTACCTTTAACAATGTATGTCAATCTCTCCAGTCCACGACAAGTCATCAACTCCTTCTTCCATATTGCCAGTGATGGTGGGTCTACATTTTTCCAATATAATGCAATCACTCTCCTTGCAGAAGTCCAAAGTCAACCATCTTCGATTGCTTCGTTGTTCTGATGGAGTCTTTGGTGTATATTCCAAGTATACAGATTGTTGACATCAGAGGAATGTTACACTTAACCATCCCTGAAAACATTTAACTACATTTTCCCAAAATACCCGAATCTTAGAGCATTCCCATAAGCAGTGAATCAAAGTTCCCTTTTTATTCAGACATTTAACACAAACATCCGGGATGTTAGGGGAGATATGATGAAGTTTTGCTGGGGTTATATAAATCCTCATTAACCATTTATACTGAATAAGTTTTAACCTTGTGTTATTGAATTCTGTTGAGCTTTTAAACATGCTCTTCCCCAATCTTCCTCACTAATATTTTCTTGTGTGTCTGTTCTCCACGCATTTAATTTATCTGATGCTGATTCTGTTGAGTGCTCCGCTAAAAGATTGTAGAATCTAGATATATGTTTTTTACCATTCAAATTATTAATCACCGTTTCCTCAATAATCGATAGCGGGGGTATAGCCATGAATTCCTTAGATTTGGATTCTATAAAACTCCTTATTTGCAAATATTTGAAAAAATGTTTTTGAGGGACTCTGTATTTATGACAAAGCTTGTCAAATCTGAGAAAGGTGCCTTCAGAATAAAGATCTGAAACAGTCCCAATTCCCTTCTCTGCCCATAATTTGAATCCTCCATCCATTCTACCAGGTTTGAATTGTCTGTTGCCCCAGATAGGAGTAAACTGAGACAAAGTTAATGCTTCATCAACAAAGTTATGTGCTGCATACCACACTGACATTGTATTTTTAACAAAAGGGTTTCTTGTCTGTTTTTTCAGTGTCTTGATATCTGAGGAATATATGTAGTGCTTTATGGGCAAATCTGACACTGACTTTTGTTCAATATTTACCCAAGCAGGTGGTGTGGATGAAGAAAAATAGTACATTGCAGAACTCAATTGTGTAGCCCAATAATACCATTTCAGGTTTGGGACCCGGAGTCCTCCCCTTTCATAGGGCAAAAATAATAACTTGAGCCGGATTCTACCCTTACTATTGTTCCAAATGAACTGGCTAAATATACTATCAATTTTCTTATAGAAGTTACTTGGTACTGGAAGCGGGAGTGCTTGGAAAAGATATATAAATTTGGGTATAATAGACATTTTAATAAGATTTATACGACCAATCATTGATATCGGTAATTTAGACCACCGGTCCAACTTTTCTGTCACTTCGTCTACGAGGGGGTTATAGTTTATAGGAACAATGTCGCCAAGTTTTGGGGCAATCTTAATACCCAGATATTTAAATCCATCTTGCGTAGCCATAAATGGTGTATTTACAGTAGTAGCAACTTAAAAGTTCCCGTTCAAGCTGAACGCCAGCTGAATGGCAGCCGTCTTCCAGCTGATTTCCAGCCGGCTGCCTGCCGAGTTCCGTGACCGGAGTGACCCCCCCTCCTTCTCCTGGGCGTGTCTATTTAGGGCCCGAGCACGAAACCGTGCGAAGCCCTATTGTATTTCAAATGTTTATTATTAGGGCCCGAGCACGCGGTGCGAGGCCCTATTGTATTTCAAATGTTTATTATTAGGGCCCGAGCACGGAAACCGTGCGAAGCCCTATTGTATTTCGAATGTTTATTATTAGGGCCCGAGCACGGAAGCCGTGCGAAGCCCTATTGTATTTCAAATGTTTATTATTAGGGCCCGAGCACGGAAACCGTGCGAAGCCCTATTGTATTTCAAATGTTTGATGCACCGAATTGTTGCATAATAACGGCTGTTACAATCACAACATTTCAGACAGCGCTGCAAAGTATATGATAAAGCCGCACACTTTTGCACTTGTGCCCCGAAAATCGCCCAAAAGGCAATGGAGTTCTTGTTTTTTTCGGTGGGAAAAATCGGCACGTCCACTTTGACGCAACGTCACGCCACGCCCTTATGAAAATTGAAATTTTCGCGAGTTCGCAAGTCCAAGGCCTGACAACGTCAGACACCCCTAGTTTGAAGGTGGATATAAATATTGTCCGAGCTGCTAGCCGCCATCTTCGTAAAATGGCTTTTTTGGTCGTCACTCACAGGAGGCCGCTATGAAAATACACGAATATTTTTTGTAGGAAATTATGTTAGGCCAGACTGGCCATTATATACTTCAAAAGTTTGGTGAAGATTGGAGAATTGTTGACAAGTTAGACACTATGAAATTTTAAGGCAAAATGGAGAAGTTCGTGGCCCCGCCCTCTGACATAGTACAAATTCAAAAAGTTATGATTTTGATACGTTTCATCGTCAAGTAGCTCTGCAAACCCATGTGCCCAGTTTCAAAAGATCGCGACAAGCCCATGGAGGATTTCGTTCAAATACGACCCCCTGGAAAGATTACAAAAATAATCAACAAAACGTGAATCTGTTGACGCCAAATGGACCGCCGGACCCTTTACCATAACCCGGGTCCCAAGAGACTTTTTGAGTGCGGTCTCGTATGTTTTCATACACCCTCGCAAACCCTCCGCGTGGTGAACCTGTGGCCGGGGGCTCCTCCGAACACCGAGAAACCTAGGTGGCGCCGTAGAGCCCTTATCTGTAACGCGCGGTCCGAGACCCCCAAATAACGAAAATTTTACCCAACGCCGACTTGGGGGGTAGCAAATTTTCAGAGTTTTTTGGGGATATTAAAGCCTTGAAAAAGGCAATTCTTGTAATATGGAAGAGAATACTAATAAAAAAAAAAAAAGTAAAGCCTGCAAGCAGCGATGGTCGGAGCCTCGCATATGCGTCTGCCTGCAATGGTGCGCACGTCGAATGTGCTACATCGTTGAATGAACCGTCCCCAAGATTCAACACTCTTTGAGAAGATTTTGTTCAATCGATGCCTTCTCTAAATGAAACCATTTTTGTTTCTTGGAGCGGACAAGCGCCAACGAAGCGATTCGACATTAAAAGTCTTCGCTAAGCAATTGTTATGAGTCACGCATTTCTCGGGTGGTTAATTTAACAAACACTAGGCGCAAGTCTTGACAAGGGTTGAAATTGTATTCTCAGCAATCCCAGAGTGAAAAGCTCTTAGTTATGAATCATGACCTTGTCACCACCTCAGGTGCGCACTCGAAAAGTGAACGATTTTTGTCCACTAGAGCGCACCGACAATTCCCCACAGAATATGTTTGATAACTTTGTAATCAGGAGTGTGACCAACTACCGTTTATAACTGTGAAGTTGAGTGAGATTGACCATTTCAATAGAGAGTTCAGTTCGAAATAATATTTCCACCTTCGCCACCGACCTATCCCAAATCACAAAAGATGAGATTCATAGAGGCGCCACAAATCTGTTCCAAAATTCTCATTGTCAAGCTTAACCCAGGAGAATGTGATACTCACCATTTGAAGTAATTGGAACAATAGCCCTAGGAGGAGTTTATCTTCAAATACGCCACTTGCTCAACAGCCGATTTCGAAATACGGAATGGGATTTTCATATGTCTTAATATATTTCACTTTGTTCTTGTGGTATTTGCTGACAATGCTCCAAGAGAGCTTTTGTGTAGGTCCTTGGCTGTGCCTCATACAATTCGGCTGAGTTTCATAATCCGGGTGCGTTAAACGGTGGCGGGGCTGCTGTCGAAAGAAAAATTCAAGGGGCGCGCTATAGACGCTTTTGGGCCCCCTCCCCGTCCACTTGAATTTATGCACCGAATTGTGCATATATGCTGCTGTAACAACCCAGACAGATTTCAGAACAGCTCTGACAAAGTATAAGGATTAGCCCAATGTACCGCCAGTTTTGCCGCAAAATCACCCAAATGTCAATGGAGTCTGGTTGTTTCGGTTTGAAAAAGCATGCGCCACTTTGAGCGCTACCGTCACCGACCACGCCCTGGTTGAGAAAAGTTAGAATTATTTTTCAATGTCCAAGGTCCAAGGGCCGTTGACAACATCCACACTAGTTTGAGGTGGATTGTAGCAAAGTGTCAGCTGCACGCCATCCCTCTGAAGAAGTGGTCCTTTTTGGTCGTCACTAGGAGGCCTATGAAATACAACGAAGTATTTTTGTAGAAAGGTATTCTGTAGGCACAACTGGCCATTATATTCAAAAGTTGGTGAAGAGTGGAGAATGTTTTCACAAAGTTATAGCATATTGAAAGTTGTAGGAAAAATGGAGATTCGTGGCCCCGCCCCTCTGAACATAGTACAAATCAAAAAGTAATTTTTTCGAAACTTTTTCATTTCAAAGCCTCAGAAGCCCATGTGCCAGCTTTTTAAAAGGATCCGGAGCGAAAGCCTAAGGAGTGATTCGTATCGTTCAATACGAACCGCGGAAACTGACCAAAAAACTACAAAAGTCCAAGATGAATGAACCAAAAATGGGGACCGCCGTATACCGTACTGTAGACCCGGGCGAACCCAAGAGATTTGTTGCTGAGGTGCTCGGTAGCATATTACATCCACCAAGCCAAGTCCCGGTACACGTGGGCGAAACCCGTGGCGAGGGGAAACCACAAAAAACGCGCACGAGTGGCGCTGTGGGAGGCATATGCGTACGTCCATGGGTGTGAGACCCCCCCGCCCCAAAATACGTAATTTTACATTTACAACCTGACAATTTTGGGGGGTAGGCAAATTTTCGTGAGTTTTCGGGGGGATAGGGGCCTTGTCGAAAATGCGATTTCATTTAGGAACTGAAGAATCAAAGAATAAAAAATTTAAAGCTGCAAGCAGCGATGGTGGGCCCTCCGCATATCCGAGCACGTCGAAATGGGCGCACGTCGAAATGTGCATAAGCAGAACCTTGATAACCGCAAGAAAGTTTTCAGACAAGCTCTGAGAGGTGCTCTGTCCTGCGAGCTCTTGAATTTGTTTTTATTGATTGCCACGCCCACAGGATTCCTTAAAATTCATAATTTTTGATAACTTTTACTCGGAAGTGTATTTGAACAGACCTACAAGTGTGAAGTGGAAGTTGGATACAATCCCGAGGAGAGTTCGTTCAAGACATGGACCTTGTCAACAACCCAGAACAGAAAAATGACGATTTTCTAAGCGCGCCACGCACCACAGCGATCCCCAAAATTCATCGTTTTGATACTTTTACTAGGAGTCGATGGGAACACAACTTTAGCCAAGTTTGAAGTGAATTGGCCATCCCTTGGGAGGAGTTCGTTCAAACTAGGACCCCTTGTCAAACAGCCCAGAACACAAAAATGACCGATTTTCATAGAGCGCCCACGCCCAAACCATTTTCCAAATGCAAGTCATTTTGATAACTTTTACTCAGGAGTCTATGTGAATACTCCTACCAAGTTTGAAGTGATGGGATACAACCCTAGAGGAGGAATTCGGTCAAAACCTGACGCCCTTGTCAACCAGCCAGAAGAGCAAAAATGACAATGTTCATAAAGCAACCGACGCCCCACACCATTTCCCAAAATTCATCATTTTGATACGTTACTCAGGAGGTCTATGTGAACACACTTACCAAGTTTTAAAGTGAATGGGTACAATCCCGAGAGGAGTTCGTTCAACATGGACCCTTGTCAACCAAGCCCAGAACAGCAAAAAGGACGAATTTTCAGAGAGGCCCCACACGCCCCACAAACGAGTCCCCAAAATTCAATCATTGTGATAAATTTTACTCAGGAATCTATATGAACAATCCTACCAAGTTTTGAGTGAATTGGATGAAATCCCTAGGAGGGAGTTCGCTCAAACTTACACCATTGTCAACCAGCCGAACCAAACCGGAAAGGCGATATGCGTTATTATATCTCGCTTCCTGTTCGGTGTGGCGTATTGCTCCAAGAGAAGTTTTTTTTGTAGGTCCTGGCAATGTTCTAACAGTTTCTACAAGTCCGGCAGAGTTTTGTGACTCTGTGTCCAAAACTGTGCGGGGCTTCCAAAGAAAAATTCAAGGGGGCGCCTATAGATCGCTTTGCCCAGCCCCCTCATTAATTATGCAGCCGAATTGTGGCTCAGATTGGTCTTAAACAACCCCAACAAGTTTCAGACACTGTGAAAGTATATGATAGCCAACAGTTTGCCTGAAAAATCACCAAAAAGTCAATGGAGTCTGGGTTTTTCGAAGAAAAAAAGGCAGCGTCCCTGTGACCGCTCCGTCACCGGCCACGCCCTCTGATAAAAGTTGAAATTATTTCTCGGAGGTCAAGTCCAAGGGCCTTGACAACATCCACACCAGTTGGAGTGGATATGATCAATATTGTCCGAGCGGCGCCATCTCGGAAAGTGGTCTTTTTTGCCGTCACTAGGAGGCGCTATAAAAATCACCGAATAGTTTTGTGGAAATGTATTTTAGGCCAGACTGCCATTATATAATATCAAAGTTTGGTGAAGATGGAAATTCTTCACAAAGTATAGCACTGCTTTGAAATTTTATGGCAAAATGGAGAATTTCGTGGCCCCCGCCCCTCTGACAATATTACAGAAAAATCAAAGTTAATTAGGTTTTGATAACTTTTCATCGCAAAGCCTCATGAACCCATGTGCCAAGTTTCAAGCACATGGATGAAAATCCCTAGGAGGAGTTATATCAAATGCGACCCCTGGAAAATGAGCGAAAACCCTGAAAACTCAAATTTTGGGGAAAAATTTGACGCCGTACGGTCACTTAGCCTGGGACACCAAAGAATTTTTGTGTGCGTCTGGGCATGTTACATAACTCCCACCGAAGTCCCGTAACGTGGGGCGAAACCGTGGGCGAGGGGCACCTCCAAACGCAGACCGTAGGTGGCGCGGTGGGGCAATATGCGTACGTCCATGTGTGAAGACCCGACAAAATAATAACGGATTTTTACACTGAATGTGGGGGGTAGGCAAATTTTCGTGGAGTTTTCGGGGGTGGATAAGGCCTTCGAAAAGGCGATTCATTTAGGAAACTAAGATAAAAAAAAGAAAAAAAAAAATAATAAACAGGGAAATACATAAGGCTTCGACGGTTCGTGCGCGGCCCATAAAAAAAATATTGTCTGCAGGGGCCTTTCTTTACACAGTCCTGCATCTTGGTCTGGTCTACTTGGGTAGATTCCGGGCCTCTAGGCTCTTTGCTTATGGCCTGTTCTTGTGCTGCCATGATGTTTAGTGCCTCTGTGCTGTCTGTCAGGCCTGCATTTATTCCAGCAGCCCTGGTAGGATTTCTTGATATCAGCCACTTCCTGTACGGACGGTGGTAACATGCCATGTAGGGGTTTGTCCCTCCAGGTTGTCTGTTCCTCCTCTCTGGACCCGCATCAGGGGTTCTGCTGCCTGAGACAAACTCACTTAGCAGTCATCCTTCGGCCATCTTTCTGATGTAGTCTTTGTATTTTTCGATGTTTTTCATTCATCCTGGACCGGGCCTTGACCTCATTAAGTGTCCCTCGGCCTCCCGCTTTCCGCTTAGGTGTAATAGTCCTCAGGGTGCCCTGGACTTGGGGGTGGAACCCTCCATGCATAGTGAGGAGCTTCTAAGTCTTGAATAATCTGTGGCTTCTATATCTCCTACTTTGGGGGCCAGTTTATAAGGATGCCAGCGGGGTAATCTATGTTGACTGGTAGTGGTGTACAAGGTTGATGCCTGGACCTTGTGCCTTACCATTTCGACTGCTTTTCAAGGACCTGCCTTACGCGCTGGAGGGATGGGTTGGCTGTTGGTGTGACTTCCCTTGTGGCCTTTTCCATTCATTCATCATGGTTTCCAATAGCCTGTGGATGCCAAGGTACTTGTTAGCTGTCTGGATATCACCTAGGTTGCCCTCTGGTAGGTTAATCCCCGCAGTCTGGATCGTCTGCCTCTCTCTGAGACCATCCTTGGCCACACCTGTCCAATCCCGAATGATATCCATGTCCATCCGCTGTAGAGCCTGGTGGTGTGGATCAGTGAGTTTATTTCTCGCTCATTCCTGGCTACGCTTGAAATGTCAATCCATGGAGAGCAGGTGGCTATTGTTGCCCCACGGAAACAGAATCGGTACGTACCTGCTCTTCGTAATGATCTGACTGAGGGGGTTCATTCCAGGCCTATGCAGAACAGGCAATGGTGATAAGCGCATCTCCTTGTATATGCCCGCAACTATGATGTTGACTTGGGCAATGGGCTTTGGAATTTAATTGGCCTCTAGGGTTTGTCTTCCACATTTGCCTTGAGGTTTCTGGATGAAAGGTCGTTAGGTTTCCTGTTTGAATCTTATACAGTTCCAGACATTCCAGTATCCATGTGTGAGGCATTGAGTCGTAGGCTTTGTAGTCGAAATCCAATCCAGGCCAGTGCACAGGTTTGGTCTGTCTCTTCTTAACAGTCTCTGGGGCGACTTGTTCTATCAACCAGTAGCTGGTGCTTGGCCCTCCCCTGGTGTGTACTGCCAATAGCCTTTCTGTGCCCTGCTCATGTATTGAGCCACATGCTTACTGATTTTTGCACAATGATGCCTGACAGGAGTCCGTCCATGTTTGGCAGAAGACGGTGATTGGCCGTAGTTGATGGGATGGGTCCCTCTCAGGGTCCGTCATGATTAGGACTGTCCTGGCCTTGGGTTAGCCACCCTGGGGTGGTTCCCATCCCTGAAGCAGGCTGGTTTCATCTGGCTGCTAGGGCGCGCATGGAGTGCAGTTAAGCTTCTTCAGCCATACGTAGGGATCATTCGGGGCCGGTGCTGGCCAGCTCGCTTCATCTTTGACACGCTTTCTTTTCTTGGATGTCTGCCATGAGATGGTTACTGGTTCTTTTTCGTTCTGGGAGGTTGGCTTTCCAGTATGTTTCCACCTTCAGCTCTTGGCGGGTCCGGACCGGTTGTTTTTTTTCGCTTCCCTCCCTGCCACGGAGTACACCTTGGCTGGTGCAGTGGCGAACAACTTGTTTTATTTCTCCTGGCCTCTCCCTCCTTTGGGTATCTCTTCAATCTGGTGGCCAAGCTGTTTAGTCGCCTGTTTTGTCCCTTGGCAAGGTCGTCTGTCATCGACGCATACCCTCTCCACGGGGTGCCCGCGGGGTCAATGCTGGGTCCCCTTCTGTTGCCATCGACAACACCACCTCGTTGTCCAAGTTATCCGTTTTACAATGGCCCTTCCTCCGACCACTGCTATGCCCGAGGACACCAGCATACCTGTCATTCCAGCCGGAACGACACCACGGTCTCTGCACGCATCTCAGCCTGTCTTTCTCGCTGATCTGGCACGTGGATGAAAGAACCAGCACTCCAGCTTAATCTGTCAAAAACCGAACTCCTGGTCATCCCGGGCCCATGAGTCAAATCTGCCAGGACATCAACTTGAAATTGGTACTGTGTCCAAAACTATTACCCCCTAACCATGATGCTAAAACCTGGGCGTCGTACTAGATGATCGTCTTTCTCTCTCTGAGCACATTTCCCCGTAGCGAGGTCATGGTCGCTATGCATTATACAATAGGAAAAAATCAAGACCGTACCTGAACCCAATTGCCCGCCGCTCACTCCTCATACAGGCTACAGTCACTCCGCCTCGATTATTGCAACGCGATCCTGGCTGGCCTACCTCTTGTTGTATCAAACCATTGCAAATGGTCCAGAATGGCTGCAGCGCGACTGATTTTCACCAACTAAAAGGGTCACATGTCACCAACCCCGACGCTTCAGCGACCTGCACTGGCTGCCTGTAGCTGCAAGAACCTAAAAACACAAGCTCTGACGCTAAGCCGACAAAACATCTCAGGATCTGCCCGCCCCTGCCTATCTCAGCGTCTTACTGAGGCTCACGTCCCGAACCAGGGGCATTACGCTCCGCTCATACAACCGTCTAGTTGTACCCTCGCCTTCTCGAAAAGCGAGGTCACCCTAAAAACGCGTCTCTGTGGTTGTCCCTAAATGGGTGGAAGAACTACCAACGGCTACTAAACAGCAACATCCCCTTTTCTAACGTTAAAAAACGTGTAAAAACCTTTCTCTTTCAAGACTGCTTAACAACACTAACAAAACTAAACAACTAATCTGTGCTCCTTTAGAAGACCTTTGTCAGCCTTATGTCCTCCTCTGTAGTCGCTTTGGATAAAAGCCGTCTGCGAATGCAATGTATGTATGTAATGTATGTAATGTTTGGCAGTTTTCGAGTGCCTCTGGTATGGAGAGTGAGTTGTACTTCCTGGGTGCCCCTTTATTAACCAACGATGTTTTCCTTTCTGGAGTTCAGCTAGCTGGCTAACTTCTCTCCGTGGCTGCCTTTAATCTTGGCCTCTAAATCGTCTCTCCCTTCCTGTGGGTACTGTTTGTTATGTCCCCAAGCCCACCTTGTATCCAGCATCGCCATGACTACTAGTGCTGTACTGTGTATCAGCTGTTGGTCTCATGATCGTTAATTGTGGAGAGTTGTCTTCAGAGCAGCATTCACAAAAAAATCCATAATAATCGGCTGAAGGTCTTGGCAACTCAGTTCGGTTAATTTTCCGCTGGGGCTCCAGGTTTCCAGTTGGGTCCACACAATCTTCCCTCCTTCCTCTTGTGTGAGCAGCTGGTAACTGTGGGGCTTGGGTACCCCAATTCTGGTGGTGGGTGGGGATGATAATGACATCTCCCCGCTGACCTGTCGTCCTTGCCCGTAGCATCGTTTGTTGTATTTTCCATTAATCTCTAGTTGTAATAAGTAGATTTCGATTACGGAGAGGGGACTTGACAGGGGGACCGGACCAAGATGGCGGCATAGCCCTGAAGCTCTGCACACCGAACACAAACTTAGAAAAAACCAACAAATGCAACAGATATTTTTTTACTAATAAGAGCGCGTCTGGACATGTCAGAAGCATCTGAATCGAAACCCCTACGATAGTTTCACCAGAGCACGCAAGGCAAGTATCGCGGGAGCGAAAACGTCGTACGTGTCGGACAGTGACGAGGGTGGCTTATTGAAGCTAATAGCATGGCTAATAGAGCTGACGTGCTGGCCGGAGTTTAAGTCCCTCCGTCCAGACTTGGAACAAAACTGGACCCATTATTTAACAGTTGTGGTCCGGATGTGGGCAATTCCGATTGCAGCAATTGAAAGTAAACTTTCAGAGTGGTGGAACAAGACGTGGCGCAAATGCAACACGCATCGGAGAGGCAGAAAACACGGGTAGCAACAGCAGAAGATAAGCTGCAGCACATTCAAGAGGCACTCTCGCTCATCCCACTAAAACAAATTGCCTATCTTGATCCAAAACTGAAGAGTTGGGAAAATTGAGGCAGAAGAAAGAACCTGCGATTTTGGTCTACGTGAAAAGAGCTGAGGGAAACAGCCCGCTCTCTTCGACTTCGTCAACACTGCTAACGTGGTTGCCTCGGCCGGCCTGAAAAACCTTCACCGTGGAGCGAGTTCACCGCACACTGGCGCCAGCCAACCTATACCAGAATCGAGCATCCCTTGTCCGCTTTTGGAGTTGTCAAGAGAAAGAAATTTGTGGGTATCCGCGAAGCAAGGAAGCGAGAGATTATGCACGACGACGGCAAGCTTTCTTTCTCTCAGGATTGTCTGCAGAAACGGTCCGTAGTTTCGGCGAGAATTGCCCCCGCAGTTTATAGCCATGGGGAACTTTCGAGGATTTCATCACAATCCTTGAAATTGAGATGGCTTTCAACAATGGAAGAATTCCATCCTTCTATCAACAACGCAAGAAGCCGAGAAGTTTCATCACCAAGACATGACAACGGCCGGCAAAATAAACGCTGTCAGACCGTGAGGAACGTGATGCACAGTTCCTGAGTTACGACGGACCATGAACGTAACCAAAAGTGAAAAAAACAGTTTTTGAAAGTCCAGTAATCATAAAACGATATACAAAATCTAATAAAGACTGTTCGGTAGGTTAGGTTTTGCCTAAATATTATACTGAAAAGATAAGCAATGGTTCAAACCTTTTGGTGGGGGGCCAGAAACTCAAAACAGAGTTGGGGTGAACATGAATACGAGATAGGGGTAAGGTTTAAAATTATGAAAATTAATGGTTGTGTTTGGACTCATGGCTGTTACTGCTGTCCAGGGTCAAAGGCCACGCGGACTACTGCTCCTCAAGTACTAGTGGATCAGCATCCCCCGAAGTCCGGTTTTATTAAAGGGGGGTGTGGGAAGACATTTCAGTGGAATATAGGGAGTGGATGGGAAATCCTTTCTCGTTTTTGGTTATTACTACTGTTCTAACTGTTCTCTTGCCATTTTTGCGTTTCCCCTCCAATGTGTGTTATATTTTTGGGTATGGTTTGGCAGAATCAGCACATTTAGAACCTCGTCAAGGAATGTCAGGACGATGTATCGATGGCAAAAAAAATATGTCTGGTTGAATAATGTCCAAAATTAAGATCACTAGTTGAACGTTAGGGGGCCTTTAGAAATTGACTAAATTAAAACAAGTTTATAAAGAGGGTGAAAGATCTCAGTCCTAAAATATGTTTTTTTAACAAGAAACCCATTTTGAAAATAGCCTCTGAGATACCGTGTTTTAAAAAAAGATGGCCAGGCCAGGTGATTTATTCTTCTTATAATAAGTAAAGCTCGAAGGTGTTGCCATCCTCCGTCACAATCGGTTCCATTCCAAATCACTCAAACTATTCAAGACCCAACTGGTAGATAGTGATGGCACAAGGAAACATTATGTCACAGAAAATTAATCTAATTAATATTTATGGTCCTAACGAGGACTGCCAATCTTTTTTTGAAAAACTCCTGTTTGACTGTGGTCTATCCTACCTTAGAAGTCGCTAGATTATCGGGGGGGACTTCAATTGTACGTTAGACCCGAGTAAATGGATCGACTTAGACTTACTGGGAACTGAACCTCAACGTAAAAGACGAGGAAAAAGTTGACTAATCATAAAGGATTTAAGACTAGCGGTATATAGGAGAAGAAAAAAATCCAAACAAAAAAAAAGAATTTTCCTGTCACTCTTCTACTTAAACAAACGATTCACGCATTGAAATTACTTCCTAATATCGGTTGAAACTGGCTTTATAATGTCACAAACTGGGCTGGTATGACAGCATAGTGATAGTGATCATGCAGCTGCCTCATGGAACATAATACTTAGGCATGTTTGCTCAACATTCTCAGAGAGGAGGTTCCAGGTAATATTGGTTACAGCTCCAATCCTGTTCCTTAACTTCATTTGGAGCCTGCATAAATAACTATTTTCCTACTGAAGAATACAGATGCCCCAACTGACAGTGTAACGGTGGGGAAGCATTTAAGGAAGCAATGGCATACGGGAAGACAATCTTAAAATATCAGCGGCTCAACGACTAAACACGAACAAAAAAAGCATGCAAACATTGGAAGGCAGATGAAAAAAAACTAGAACTTGCTCTTTAATTGCGCAGAATATGATGAGACAAACGCCACAATTAACAGTAGAGGGCGTGAAAGCAATAAACTCACACGAACAGGGTTGCTAAAACCTCTTATTGGACCAAGCAAGCATAGCACCTCGATCAGGGTGAAAACCAAGCCAATTACTGGTTGGCGGTTAAGAAAATAGCAAGCCGAAGAACATAATAGTAATAAAACAATGTCAGGCGATTTAAAACAACCGAACCCCATTGAAATTAATGCTAACCAATTCAGAAACTTTTATGAACTATTGTAACACAATCGAGTGCAGGGCGCAACACACAACAAGCGTTTCTTGATCAGCGACATTGCTGAGCTTATCGAAGATGAAAAGGAAGCACGGACGGACATTGACAGTTGAGGGTCCTTTATGACACCATGAGCAGTAGGAATAGTGGGAAAGCACCTGGTCCCGACGGGATACCTATAGAATTTTATAAGAAGTTTAAACAGAAACTTGCGCAGCCGTTATTAGATATACTTAACGAGTCATATAAAACAGGAACCCCCCACCATCGTTACGATTAGCTATGATAACTGTGATGCGAAAGCCTGAAAACCACCAACCAGTTGTTCATCCTTCAGGCCCGTAGTTTAAATGGGATGCGATACAAAAATATTAAGCAAGCACTCTCTAAAAGATTAGAACAATGTCTTCCTCAATTTGGTTAGCAATGATCAGAATGGTTTTGTAATTACAAACGGCAAGGCCTTTCATAACCAGGAGAGTTTTAAATATACTGTTTAGAAAAACAATGCCAAGACACTGCAGGTTGTCGTTGACGCTAGCCAAGCTTGCGGACAGAATAGAAGGGAATACCTTTTGATCTGCCTGCAATATGGTCTAGGACAAGGGGTGCCCACATTTTTTTAACCAAGATCTACTTTTGAAGTTGATGGCATGCCGAGATCTACCAAGTCAAGATCAAGGGCCGGGCAATAATTCAAACATGGAGCCGCAATCGCAGATGACACGTAGTTGAGTTTTTTATTGTGTACAGGAGGAGAATAGGCAGTATAAATGCACAAAAAATTAGCTGATCAACATGTCACAAATAGGTTGTGTCCAAAACAGAACTTCAGAGGCACATCGTCTCTCTCTCTCTCACCCACACACACACACACACACACACACACACACACACATTGCTTTTTATACATTTGTTTATAGCTGCAGTTACTTTACAGATTAGGAAGCATGGGATCAGATTCTAGAGTTTGATGCATTTAGTTGATGAACCAGTATAAAGTAGTTAAAGCTTCAAAATGCTGCACTGACACTGATATATCAATAATTATTAGTATTATATATGAACACCCATCAAGGCATATTTTTCTTGACAATTTCACAATACTTTGAACAAAGAACCTTTATTAGTAGTATTGTTAGGCTGGTAAACTTTGAATTAAGTAAAAGATTTAATCTCTTCCACACAACGGAACACATACAGGTAAATGAAAAGAATTAAAATGTTTTTTATTCATCAATATTAGTTTAGTCACATCTGTATCTTGCAGTCTGTTAATTTATTATTGCACTACCTGTACATTATGCTCCCATAAGTTATTTGTATATAATAATAATCTTCAGAGGCACATCGTCCTCTCTCTCTCTCCACTACACACACACACACACCCACCTACAGAAAAGAACCCTCCAAAAGGAGGAAGGAGGAGAGAGAGTCCAATATTTCAAAATGAATTTCACTGGAGAGTGGCAATGGGAAACCAGCAGTTGGATTAAATGAATCTGTAAAACAGATAAAATACGTGTATGGATATGATATTAATATGTTTCAAAATACACTACTACTACTACTACTACTACTACTACTATACTAATTAATAATAATAAGCCTAATAATAACCATAATATAATAATAATAATAATAAAACACTTTTCTACCTTAGTGGGACTTTCTGGCACTGGAGGAGGCAGCTAGCTTCTCGTAATCCGGACGTAGGAGTTGAGTGCCAGCCTTAGCAGGCCGCGAGGTGGTCATCAGTCAGTTGGTTCTGTACTTGGACTTGATTATTTTCCTGTGTGAAAAGGCAGACTCACACAAATATGTTGATCCAAAAAGGGAAGTCATATTCAGTTCGCATTGTCTGAGGTTTGGATACTTCTCTTCCCGCAGCAGGTTCCAGAATTCGCCAGTTATCCCAGGGTTGCTCTGCATTTGATCTCAATGTCATTTTGCAGTGTGAGAATTTCATTCTCGACAGCACTGGAGTCAGGCTGAAGAGTGTGGCTACTTTGGGCGCAATGCAATCCACATCAACATTTTCACCAAATGGAAGCCCAGAAACTGAGGCAACGGCTCGATGGACGCAAGTCAGTAAACCGGCGCTCAAACTCCAAAAGGATGTTTTGTATCTGTTGCTCATAACGAGCAAGTTCCACACTGTCTTTGCCCTCACGGTGGAGCTCAGCCTCCAAGTGCGGAAAGTTCCTGACGTCACACTGTTGCTACCTGCGTAACAGCGGCGCAACTTCGTTTTAAGTGTCACCGAACTGATCATGGGCATGTGCTTTCCTTCCCCTGCAGCTCGAGATTCAAGTCATTGATCTTTTGGTGACATCTGTGAGAAAAGCCCAAATCAGCGAGCCACTGACGTCCTCCAGCTGAGTATACGCAGCAGCAGCATGGGTAGTTGTGTTGCTTCAGGAACTCTTTAATTTCGGGCAAAAGTTCCAAAAATCTTTCGAGAAATTGCCTCGGCTCAACCACCTGACGTCGGTGTGCAGCAGCAGATCGGTGTGGTCTGCACCTGCCTCCTCGAGCTGGGCACGGAATAAGCGCCTCTGTAAACTCCTGGCCCGAAAAGAGCACGTGATTTTTATAGCTATGTCCATGACGTCCTTCATGTTCAATCTTCCCGCACAGCCTTGTTGGTGAATGATACAGTGATAGTTATAAAAATCAGGGAAAGATTCCGACTGCTTGACACAAAGCAACGAACCCAGCAGTATGCCCAACCATAGATGGAGCCCCATCAGTTGCGATTGACGTAAGTTGAGGGGGTAAATGCGACTACTGACAAACTCCATAAACGTGTCAAAAACATCCATCCTCTTGTGTGCCCTTTCAAAGGCAAAATTGTCAGAAGCTCTTCTTTTGCCGTCATGTCATGAAAAACCATCCGAATGAAAACACATGAACTGCGCCACATCCCCCGGCATCAGTTGATTCGTCAAATTGCAGCGAAAAACAAAGACAGCTCTCTATGTCATTTCTAAGCTGTCGTTCATGTCCTCTGACATAGTCTCGCACCGCCTTGTAATGGTGTTCCTGGATAGCTGGGTTTCTTGAATAGCCGACATGATCTCCTTCTTGTTCTTGAGTCAGCAAAAAGTGCATCTGCGGCCTTACAAAGGCTTCTTTGAAACTTCGCCGTCTTTAAAACATTTCTTGTGCTTTGCCAGAACACAACTCACACGGTAAGACGCTATCGTGGCAGTTTTACTCTTTTTCCCGTGTTGCGTAACACTGCCTGCTTTGCGGCTAGCTGTCTCCTCAGGTTGTTTACCTTTTCAGTTCGTATAGCTGAGTTCGCCGGGAAGTCTTTAGCATAGCTTCTTGTGAACTGTCATGAAATGTTGCTCCAAATTTCCCTTCTTTGGAATGGCACGTAGCATTACAGATCAAACACTGGCTTTGAATTCGAAAAAACAAAAAGTAATCTTCTTGTGTGTGTGTGTGTGTGGTTGAGAGAGAGAGAGACGATGTGCCTCTGAAGATTATTATTATATACAAATAACTTATGGGAGCATAATGTACAGGTAGTGCAATTAATAAATTAACAGACTGCAAGATACAGATGTGACTAAACTAATATTGAATGAATAAAACATTTTAATTCTTTTCATTTACCTGTATGTGTTCCGTTGGTGGAAGAGATTTAAATCTTTTACTTAATTCAAAGTTTACCAGCCTAACAATACTACTAATAAAGGTTCTTTGTTCAAAGTATTGTGAAGAAAATAGTCCCTTGATGGGTGTTCATATATAATACTAATAATTATTGATATATCAGTGTCAGTGCAGCATTTTGAAGCTTTAACTACTTTATACTGGTTCATCAATAACAATGCATCAAACTCTAGAATCTGATCCCATGCTTCCTAATCTGTAAAGTAACTGCAGCTATAAACAAATGTATAAAAAGCAATGTGTGTGTGTGTGTGTGTGTGTGTGTGTGTGTGTGTGTGTGTGTGTGTGTGTGGTTGAGAGAGAGAGAAAGAGACGATGTGCCTCTGAAGTTCTGTTTTGGACAACCTATTTGTGACATGTTGATCAGCTAATTTTTTGTGCATTTATACTGCCTATTCTCCTCCTGTACAAATAAAAACTCAACTACGTGTCATCTGCGATTGCGGCTCTATGTTTGAATTATTGCCCGGCCCTTGATCTTGACTTGGTAGATCTCGGCATGCCATCAACTTCAAAAGTAGATCTTGGTTAAAAAAAGGTTGGGCACCCCTGTCCTAGACCATATCTAGGCAGCAGATCAAAAAGGTATTCCCATTCTATTCTGTCGAATGCTTGGCTAGCGTCAACTGACAACATTGCAGTGTCTTTGGCATTGTTTTTCTCAAACAGTATATTTAAAACTCTCCTGATGTTATGAAAGCCTTGCCGTTGTAATACAAAACCATTCTGATCATTGCTAACCAATTGAGGAAGACATTGTTCTAATCTTTTAGAGAGTGCTTTGCATAATATTTTTGTATCGCATCCCATTAAACTAATGGGCCTGAAGGATGAACAACTGGTTGGTGGTTTGTCAGGCTTTAGCATCACAGTTATCATAGCTAATCGTAACGATGGTGGGAGGGTTCCTGTTTTATATGACTCGTTAAGTATATCTAATAACGGCTGCGCAAGTTTCTGTTTAAACTTCTTATAAAATTCTATAGGTATCCCGTCGGGACCAGGTGCTTTCCCACTATTCATACTGCTCATGGTGTCATAAAGATCCTCAACTGTCAATGCCCCGTCCAGTGCTTCCTTTTCATCTTCAGATAAGCTCAGGAAATGTAGCTGATCAAGAAACGCTTGTTGTTGTGTAGCTCCTGCATATTCTGATTTGTACAATAGTTCATAAAAGTTTCTGAAGGTAGCATTAATTTCAATTGGGTCTGTTGTTAAATCGCCTGACATTGTCTTTATACTATTAATTGTTCTTTCGGCTTGCATTTTCTTAACCCGCCAAGCCAGTAATTTGCTTGGCTTTTCACCCTGATCGTAGTATGCTTGCTTGGTCCATAAGAGGTTTTTAGCAACCCTGTCAGTCGTGAGTTTATTGTATTCAGCCCTCATTACTGTTAATTGTTGCTGTTTGTCCTCGTCATTATTCTCATAAAGATCTAATTCTAGTTTTTTAATCTGTCCTTCCAATGTTTGCATTTCTTTTTTGTTCTGTTTAGTCTTTGAGCTCGTATATTTAATAATTTCTCCCCTTATATATGCCTTAAATGCTTCCCACCTTACACTGGCAGTTGTTTCATCTGTATTCAGTAGGAAATAGTTATTTATGCAGGCTCCAATGAATTTAAGAAAGGATGGAGCCTGTAACCAATATACCTGGAACCTCCATCTCTGAGAATGTTGAGCAAACATGCCTAAGTATATTTCCATTGAGGCAGCTGCATGATCACTAATCACTATGCTGTCATACCAGCAGTTTGTGACATTAATAAGCAGTTCAACCGATATTAGGAAGTAATCAATGCGTGAATACGTTTTGTTAGTAGAAGAGTGACAGGAAAATTCTTTTTTGTTTGGATTTTTTTCTCTCCATATATCGACTAGTCTTAAATCCTTTATGAATTCAGTCAACTTTTTCCTCGTCTGTACGTGTGAGGTATCAGTTCCAGTAAGTCGATCCATTACTGGGTCTAACGTACAATTGAAGTCCCCCCGATAATATAGAGACCTTCTAAGGTAGACACAGTCAACAGTAGTTTTTCAAAAAAAGATGGCATGTCCTCGTTAGGACCATAAATATTAATTAGATTAATTTTATGTGACATAATGTTTCCTTGTGCAATCACATATCTACCAGTTGGGTCTTGAATAGTTTGAGTGATTTGGAATGGAACTGACTTGTGTACGAGGATGGCAACACCTCGAGCATAATTATTATAAGAAGAATAAATCACCTGGCCTGGCCATCTTTTTTTTAAACAAGGTATATCAGAGGCCATCAAATGGGTTTCTTGTAAAAAAACAATTTTAGACCTAAGATATTTCAACCTATTTAAAACTTGTTTTAATTTAGTCAATTTTCTAAGCCCCCTAACGTTCCAAATAGTGATCTTAATTTTGGAATTATTCACAGACATATTTTTTTGCCATCGATAACATCGTCTGACATCCTGACGAGGTTATAAATGTTGCTGATTCTGCCAAAACCATACACAAAAATATAACACACATTGGAGGGGAAAAGAAAAATGCAAGAACAGTTAGAACAGTAATAACCAAAACGAGAAAGGATCCCATCCCACTCCCTGACATTCCCACTGAAATGTCTTCCCACACCCCCCTTTAATAAACCGACTTCGGGGGATGCTGATCCACTAGTACTGAGGAGCAGCTAGTCCGCGTGCCTTTGACCCTGGACAGAACAGCCATGAGTCCACACAACCATAATCTTTCATATTTTAACATTAACCCCTATCTCTGTATTCAGTTAACACCAACTCTGTTTGTGAGCTTCTGGCCCCACCTAAAAGTTTGAACCATTGCTTATCTTTTCAGTATAATATTTAGCAACCTAACCTAAAGAAACAGTCTTTATTAGATTTTGTATATCGTTTATGATACCTGACTCAACTGTTGTTTTCACTTTTGGTACGTTCAATGTCCGTCGTAACTTCAGGAACTGTGCATCACGTCCTCACGGTCTGTACAGCGTTTATGCCGGCCGTGTCATGTCTTGGTGAAACTTCTCGGCTTCTTGCGGTGTTGATAGAAGATGAATTCTTACATTGTGAAGCACTCTCAATTTACAAGGATTGTGATGAAATCCTCGAAAGTTCCCCATGGCTATAAACTGCGGGGGCAAATTCTCGCCAAATACGGACCGTTTCTGCAGACAGATCCTGAGAGAAAGAAAGCTTGCCGTCGTCGTGCATAATCTCTCGCTTCCTTGCTTCGCGATACACAAATTCTTTCTCTTGAAACCTCAAAAAGCGGACAAGGACTGCTCGATTCTGGTTAGGTTTGGCTGGCGCCAGTGTGCGGTGAACTCGCTCCAAGGTGAAGGTTTTATCAGGACGGCCGAGCCACCGCGGTAGTTGACGAAGTCGAAGAGCGGCTTGTTTCCCTCAGCTCGTTCACGTAGACCAAAAATCGCAGGTTCTTTCTTCTGCCTCAATTTTCCAAATCTTCAGTTTTGGATTCAAGATAGGCAATTCGTTTAGTGGCTGAGGCGAGTGCCTCTTGAATGTGCTGCAGCTTATCTTCTGCTGTTGCTACACGTGTTTCTGCCTCTCCGATGCGTGTTTCATTTGCAGCCACGTCTTGTTCCACATCTGAAAGTTTACTTTCAATTGCTGCAATCGAATTTGCCACATCCGACAAACTGTTATCAATGTGGTCCAGTTTTGTTCCAAAGTCTGAACGGAGGGACTTCAACTCCGCCAGCACGTCAGCTATATTAGCCATGCTATTAGCTTCATTAGCCACCCTCGTCACTGCCGAAGAAGTTGTCGCCCCCGCGATACTTGCCTTGCGTGCTCTGGTGAAAATATCGTAGGGTTTCGATTCAGATGGCTCTGACATGTCCAGAAGCGCTCTATTTAGTAAAAAATTATCGGTGCATTTGTGGGTTTTTTCTAAAGTTTGTGTTCGGTTGTGCAGAGCTTTCAGGCTATGCCGCCATCTTGGTCCGGTCCCCCTGTCAAGTCCCCTCTCCGTAATCGAAATCTACTATTACAACTAGAGATTAATGAAATACAACAACGATGCTACGGCAAGGACGACAGGTCAGCGGGGAGATGTCATTATCATCCCCACAACCACAGATTGGGTACCAAGCCCCAACAGTTACCAGCTGCCTCAACACAAGAGAAGGAGGAAGATTGTGACCCAACTGGAAACCTGGAGCCCCAGACGAATACCGAAACTGAGTTGCCAAGTACCTTCAGAAGATCTATTAGTGGATGTGAATGCTGCTCTGAAGACAATCTCCACAATAACCATCACTGAGACCAACAAGCTGATACACAGTACAGCAATAGTAGTCATGGAGATGCTTGGATACAAGGTGGGCTTGGGACATAACAAACAGTACCCACCATGGAAGAGACGATTAGAGGCCAAGATAAAGGCAGCACGGAGAGAAGTTAGCCAGCTAGCTGAACTCCAGAAAGGAAACATGGTTAATAAAGGGGCACCCAGGAAGTACAACTCACTCTCCATACCAGAGGCACTCGAAACTGCCAAACATTACATTACATTACATTACATTACATTGCATTTAGCAGACGCTTTTATCCAAAGTGACTTACAGAGGAGGACATAAGCTGACAAAGGTCTAAAGGAGCACAGAGTAGTTGTTAGTTTTGTTAGTGTTGTTAAGCAGTCTTGAAAGAGAAAGGTTTTTACAAGTTTTTTAAAGTTAGAAAGGGATGTTGCTGTTCTAGTAGCCGTTGGTAGGTCATTCCACCATTTAGGGACAACCACAGAGAAGAGTTTAGAGTGACCTCGCTTTGCGAGAGGCGAGGGTACAACTAGACGGTTTGTATGAGCGGAGCGTAATGCCCTGGTCGGGACGTGAGCCTTCAGTAAGACGCTGAGATAGGCAGGGGCAGATCCTGAGATGGTTTTGTAGGCTAGCGTCAGAGCTTTGTGTTTAGTTCTGGCAGCTACAGGCAGCCAGTGCAGGTCGCTGAAGAGTGGGGTGACATGTGACCTTTTAGGTTGATTGAAAATCAGTCGCGCTGCAGCATTCTGGACCATTTGCAATGGTTTGATCACACAAGCAGGTAGGCCAGCCAGGAGCGAGTTGCAATAATCGAGGCGGGAGCTGACTGTAGCCTGTATGAGGAGCTGAGCGGCATATTGGGTCAGGTACGGTCTGATTTTTCTAATATTGTATAATGCATAGCGACATGACCTCGCTACGGAGGAAATGTGCTCAGAGAGAGAAAGACGATCATCTAGTACGACGCCCAGGTTTTTAGCAGCATGGTTAGGGGTAATAGTGACAGTACCAATTTTCAAGTTGATGTCATGGCAGATTGACTCATGGGCAGGGATGACCAGGAGTTCGGTTTTTGACAGATTAAGCTGGAGATGATGGTCTTTCATCCAAGTTGACAGATCAGAGAGACAGGCTGAGATGCGTGCAGAGACCGTGGTGTCGTCCGGCTGGAATGACAGGTATAGCTGTGTGTCATCGGCATAGCAGTGGTAGGAGAAGCCATGTAAACGGATAACATGGGACAACGAGGTGGTGTAGATGGCAAACAGAAGGGGACCCAGCATCGACCCCTGCGGCACCCCCGTGGAGAGGGTATGAGTCGATGACAGACGACCTTGCCAAGACAAACAGCGACTAACAGCTCTGGCCACCAGATTGAAGAGATACACCAAGGAGGGAGAGGCCAGGAGAATAAACAAGTTGTTCGCCACTGAACCAGCCAAGGTGTACTCTCAGTGGCAGGGAAACAACAACCGGTCAGACCCGCCAAGAGCTGAGGTGGAAAAATACTGGAAAGCAACCTCCCAGAACAAGAACCAGTAACCATCTCAATGGCAGACATCCAAGAAAGAGTGTCAAAGATGAAGAGCTGGACAGCACCAGGCCCCGACATGATCCATACGTACTGGCTGAAGAAGCTAACTGCACTCCATGAGCGCCTAGCAGCACAGATGAACCAGCTGCTCAGGGATGGGACCCACCCAGAGTGGCTAACCCAAGGCAGGACAGTCCTAATCATGAAGGACCCTGAGAAGGGACCCATCCCATCCAACTACCGGCCAATCACCTGTCTCTGCCCAACATGGAAGACTCTGTCAGGCATCATTGTGGCAAAAATCAGTAAGCATGTGGCTCAATACATGAGCAGGGCACAGAAAGGAATTGGCAGTAACACCAGGGGAGCCAAGCACCAGCTACTGGTTGATAGAAAAGTCACCCCAGAGACTGTAAGAAGAGACAGACCAACCTGTGCACTGCCTGGATTGACTACAAAGCCTACGACTCAATGCCGCACACATGGATACTGGAATGTCTGGAACTGTATAAGATCAACAGGAACCTAAAGACCTTCATCCAGAACTCAATGGAAATGTGGAAGACAACCCTAGAGGCCAATTCAAAGCCCATTGCCCAAGTCAACATCAAGTGCGGCATATACCAAGGAGATGCGCTATCACCACTGCTGTTCTGCATAGGCCTGAACCCCCTCAGTCAGATCATTACGAAGAGCAGGTACAGGTACCGATTCTGTAGTGGGGCAACAATCAGCCACCTGCTCTACATGGATGACATCAAGCTGTATGCCAGGAATGAGCGAGAAATAAACTCACTGATCCACACCACCAGGATCTACAGCGATGACATAGGGATATCATTCGGATTGGACAAGTGTGGCCAGATGGTCTCAGAGAGAGGCAAGACGATCCAGACTGAGGAGATTGACCTACCAGAGGGCAACATAAATCAAATCAAATCAATTTTATTTGTATAGCCCAAAGTCACAAAGTACATTTGCCTCAGAGGGCTTTACAATCTGTACAGGGAGTGACACCCTCTGTCCTTAGACCCTCGGTTCGAGTGAGGAAAAACTTGCCCACATAGGCCACATAGGTGATATCCAAGACAGCTACAAGTACCTTGGCATCCCACAGGCTAATGGAAACCATGAAAAGGCCACAAGGAAGTCAACCACAGCCAAATACCTCCAGAGAGTAAGGCAGGTCCTGAAAAGCCAGTCGAATGGTAAGAACAAGGTCCAAGCCATCAACATGTACACACTACCAGTCATCAGATACCCCGCTGGCATCATAAACTGGCCAAAGGAGGAGATAGAAGCCACAGATATCAAGACTAGAAAGCTCCTCACTATGCATGGAGGGTTCCACCCCAAGTCCAGCACCCTGAGACTATACACTAAGCGGAAAGAGGGAGGCCGAGGACTAATGAGCGTCAAGGCCACGGTCCAGGATGAAACATCGAAAATACAAGACTACATCAGAAAGATGGCCCCGAAGGATGAACTGCTAAGTGAGTGTCTCAGGCAGCAGAACCCTGATGAGGGTCCAGAGGAGGAGGAACAGACAACCTGGAGGGACAAACCCCTACATGGCATGTACCACCGTCAGATACAGGAAGTGGCTGATATCAAGAAATCCTACCAGTGGCTGGATAATGCAGGACTGACAGACAGCACAGAGGCACTAATCATGGCAGCACAAGAACAGGCCATAAGCACAAGAGCCATAGAGGCCAGGATCTACCAGAGTAGACCAGACCCAAGATGCAGACTGTGTAAAGAAGCCCCTGAGACAGTCCAGCACATAGTAGCAGGGTGTAAGATGCTAGCTGGATCAGCGTACATGGAGAGGCACAACCAAGTGGCTGGGATAGTATACAGGAACATCTGCAACCAGTATGGAATAGAAGTACCTATCCCGATGGGCCATACTACAGAAGGTGGCTGAGAACAACAGGGCCAAGGAGCTGTGGGACTTCAGCTTCCAGACTGACAAACAGGTCCTGGCTAACCAACCAGACATAGTGGTGGTAGACAAAGAGCAGAAGAGGGTAGTGGTGATAGATGTGGCAATCCCAGCTGACGCCAACATCAGGAAGAAGGAACATGAAAAACTTGAGAAGTATCAAGGGTTGAAAGAGCAGCTGGAACGGATGTGGAAGGTCAAGGGTTGCGTGGTCCCCATGGTAGTGGGGGCACTTGGGGCAGTAACCCCCAAACTGGGAGAGTGGCTCCAGCAAATCCCGGGAACAACATCTGAAGCCTCAGTCCAGAAGAGTGCAGTCCTAGGAACATCGAAGATATTGCGCAGAACGCTCAAACTACCAGGCCTCTGGTAGAGGACCCGAGCTTGAGGATGACACTTTCAATTCCCTAAAGAAGGATAGCTTGGGTGGATAGAAGACCTTTAAGGTCAGAGCGGATGTATCTGTGGTTAGTTTGGGAGGACCAGCAACCTAAGATTTGTATGAGATGCTCAGGGACACCGTTACAAGAGGCCAAAGTGGCTGCTCCTATTCTGAATGAGTGTCCCGAGTAATGGATGGGAGATACTGTATACCTAACAAAGAAAGGACTTGGCGGAGGTGATTTTGGAACCAAAAACAAATGGCCACTTGACCGGACTCGGAGATGAATAAAGGTTCCGTCGAAGTAGCGCTTTGAAATTTTCTGATCGACAAGTAGCTTGTCAAGGCTTTGAAAGGATTCAGCACCAATTGGAATCTGAAGAAGAAGACTGGTCTCGGCCGGCCTGATGCGTTTGTTTTGGTTCGTTTTAAGTGGAAGATCATGGTGTCTCCTGTAAACTTGAAGAGGTGGGCAATGCAGGCGTGATGGCTTGGGTCGAAGAGAAGTGGTTGCTGTAAATTCGGAGCATCTGAGGAATACGAAAAAGGCTAGGAGGAACATTGCTGGAGTACGGGCAATGTATGGAAGGCCGTAACCGAAGCAGATTGTGTGAATACAGATAGTAAGGAGGTCTGCCATGAGAGGGAGAGCCAGCTCAGATCCCTTTGTGGCAGCAAGGGATTTGAGCTGGCTCTTGACATAGCAATCCTCGTAGAAGTAGGGATATCTGTGGGTGGTTGGTGGTTAGGCCGGGAAAGCCGGTTAGGAGTTTTGAAAAGAAGCAGATTCCACAGAGAGTAGCCTTTGATGTTATGTGTTTTGATGACAAAACTGACAAAAAGGGCGGCATCTGTGTACAGGGTGATGTCTTCTTGGTGAGACAGTTGTTCGTCATAAAAGAAGGTAAACCCGTTCCAGTTGCTAAGGAGGTGTAGCCAGAGCCGGAGTTCGGCTAGGCTTGGGCTATCTAGGAAGATGGGACTCAAGAGCAATGAGACGGAAGAAGTGATAGCTAACAAGTGGGAGATGAATGCTCCTTGGGGATGATGCGCAGAGCAAAGTTAAGATGGCCAAGAAGAGAAAGAAGTTGACGTTTGGTGCAGCATGGAGCAGGAAGAACTGGATTGATGAGGGTTGATGCGGTTCAACTTCTCTATGGGGAGTGAGGCTTAAAATGGGTTTGTGCCGAGGTGATCCCCAGAAACTTAAGGGATGTGGAGAGGCCCTTTATTTTCTCTGCTGACAAGGGAACCCCAAGATCAGAGAAAACGGCCATTAGGGTGTCCAGACCCGGAAGCAGGTGGTGATGACGGAGGGGAAATGATGAGAAAATCATCCAAGAGGTGAAGGAGAAATGGAACTTTGTGGTTGTTAACCAAGATCCAGCAGAGGGCTTCTGACAGGCTGTTAAAGAACTTGGGGCTGCTCTTGCACCCGAAGGTAAGTCTGACTGCGAAGTAATATACCCCTCACCAGCAAATGCAAAACGCCAGAAGTCAGGATGAATAAGTAGGACTTTGAAGGGACTAGTGATGTCTGCTTTTGATAGCCATGACCATTTTCCGGCAGGTTTGACGAGGGCTATGGCATGGTTGATGATGGCATAGTGAAGAGAGAAGTCTTCACTTAGAATCAAGCTGTTGATGCTAGGGATGGTGCTGCTGCAGGGTGCTGAGAAATCAATGATGAGGTGTTTCTTCCCAGAGTATTTCCTGGTTGCAACGCCGAGGGGGGCTGATGCAGAAATTAGGGAATGGAGGGTGGTTGACTGGGCCGATCATGAAGCCTTCTTTGACTTCTTTGGCTATTAGACTATCGATGGCTCTTTGATGGCGGATTGAATTTTTGCATGTGAAGGTGATGAATGGTTTGGTGGCTATCCCTGGGTGAAAGCCTTCTTTGAAGCCCTTGATGAGGAAGTGAACAAAGGCTGGATTGGGATGGTTTTGCAGTGCTGCTGCTAAGGCTGGGATATTGATCAGTGTTGAGAGGAACTTACCTGAGGTATGTGAAGTGGGGTGATGTAGGCAAGCGGGGCGGGCGTGGCCTCCACCGCAGAAGGAGCAGACGTGGAGGGCATTGGACATTGGGACATGTTGCACCCTGATTCATTGAAGTTATTACAAATGGACCACCCACCGTGATGCATGATAGGTCTGCCCCTTTTGTCTATCCTGTTAGTAGTGGGGAAGGAGCTGGTTGGAACTGATGCTGTTGGCTTAGGACATACGGTTTGTGGTGGGGCTATCATGGACGGCCAAGGGGAGGCGGTTTGATCATTGGTAAGGCTTTGTGTTGGGGCTTGGCGTGCTGCAAAAATGTGCCAGTAAATTTAATTGTCAAGAGGGCTCCAATAAGTAAATATAAATGAATATGGTATTGGTAGAACCTGTTACCACTGAAACAGAGGGTAAGATTCAGGATAATCGCCATGTAGTCGCCATTTCCTGACGCTGGCAGGGGAACTGTAAGCAGAGGACGTCTCTGAAGAGGGAAAATGCATAAGTGAACTCTACTGGTGTGAGTTTTTTTGGAATGAATATGGTTTCTTCATGTTGAGTGCAAGAATGGACTCGTTTTGGCTTTCGAGAAAGCAGTCGACGGGTGGTTGTTGGAGGGAGGGCATTATGAGGAGGGCGAGATCTGTATAGTTACCGTCTAAGATTTGTTTATGGAGCCTGGTGGGTACCAGAGAGAGACAGGAGATACAAGCATTAGAGTAGTGGATGGGAGGATTGGCTGTTGACAGAATAAAGGTGGTGGATGTTTGCTGAGCTAGAATGTATTGTGGAGGAAGCTGCTGGACTGCTGGAAGAAAGCTGTATTGCAGTGCCGAAGGTTCTGGCTGATGAAAGTTGCTGTGGGTATTGCTGCTGTGGAGGCCCCGGCATCCGAGCACTGAATACCCCTGCTGAAGTAGGTTGCTGTAGTTGCTGCGTGAGAGCATTCCAGTGCCGGATGTCCTCACCATGCTTAGCTGCCGTAGTTGCTGCAAGTGGGCTGCGGCTGCACCGCAGAAGGAGCAGACGTGGTGGGCATTGGACATTGGGACATGATGCACCCTGATTCGTTGAAGTTTTTGCAAATGGACCACCCCATCACCCACCGTGATGCATGATAGGTCTGCCGTGGCGCTGTGGCATCACAGTGCCGGACACCCTCACTGTGCTCAGCTGCTGTAGTTGCTGCAAGTGGGCTGCAGGTGGTGCCGGCATCCCAGTGCCAGACTCCCCTGCCGTGGTCAGCTGTTGTAGTTGGTGGATGTGGGCTGCAGGTGGTGCCAGCATCTCGGTGCTGGAAGCCCTTGCTGTGGTTCTCTCTTAACAGACAAAATGAGGAATATGCTATGTTCGTGTTGTGGGGATCTTAAACTTGTTCTTCCTCGCCTCTTGCGGAGGTCGACGGAAATTCTGAGAAATCGTCGGATGAATAATATTGACTTTGGATGTTAAGGAGTGATGAACCATGAGGGATGTGGACCATGGATGGGACTAAGTGTGAAGCTGAGTTCTGCTTTCTGGGCTTCTGGATTGATGAGAGTGGGATTTCGGGCACTGAGAAGTTTTCGACTCCTGCTGGTGTCGATTGATGTGGGTATTGGAGGGAACCATCCTGATTCCACTGGAACAGGTAATTGTCCGAAGGAGAGGTGTTTCTTCTTTTTCTTTTCTCAGCACCAGACTCCTGTTTGCCTTCTGATCAGAGATGTATAGTAACGAAGTGGAACCATTTAAGTACTGTACTTAAGTACTAAAATGCAGTATCTGTACTTTTTTGGAGTATTATTTTTTTCCCCAACTTCTACTTTTACTGCACTACATATTTTTGATGAATTTAATACTTTTACTCTGATACATTTTTCATGTGCTGAATCGTTACTCGTTACTATTGTAGCGTCCAGCCGGACACGTGATGAATTACGAGGCAATATTGAACAAACCTGCATTTATTGCTGAGCGGTTTGGTTCCAGGACTCGGTGACTGTCGGCCGTAACCACGCCAAAAAACCAACAGAATAGTCCAGGTCTCACATCAACCTCGCTCGTGCGCCGTACGCAGAGATGTATAGTAACGAAGTGGAACTACTTAAGTACTGTACTTAAGTACTAAAATGCAGTATCTGTACTTTTTTGGAGTATTATTTTTTTTCCCAACTTCTACTTTTACTGCACTACATATTTTTGATGAATTTAATACTTTTACTCCGATACATTTTTCATGTGCTGAATCGTTACTCGTTACTATTGTAGCGTCCAGCCGGACACGTGATGAATGACGAGGCGATATTGAACAAACTGCATTTATTGCTGAACGGTTTGGTTCCAGGACTCGGTGACTGTCGGCCGTAACCACGCCAAAAAACCAACAGAACAGTCCCGGTCTCACATCAACCTCGCTCGTGCGCCGTACGTCATACACCTGATGCACCCAGGTGCGCTCTCTCACCTGCTCCCCCGCCCCCTCGCTCTCGCATTCATTCAGACGCATTCACAGACCATGGGAAATCACAGAACTCTACCATGAACATTGTAACACTGTAACATTAGAAGTTGTGCCTTAATAAATATTTGAAATAATATAAACAACAGTACTTGTACTTGTACTTTTACTTTTACTTTTACTTTCAGTACTTGAGTAGCAATTTTTTTACATACTTCTACTTGCAATACTTAAGTACAAAACATTTTGAATACTTTAGTACTTTTACTTAAGTATGGTGTTTAAAGAACACTTCAACTTCTACTCAAGTCAGTTTTTTGATATAGCACTTGTACTTCTACTCCACTCCTTTACTCCAGTACTTTATACATCTCTGCTTCTGATGCCATGTTTTCATTGCTTTAGGGCTGATGTCAGGTGTGTGTCTGACTGCTGTAGCCTAATGAACAAACCACTGTCTGATGAAGGGAGCTAGGACACCAAACCATGATGTATTTTATTATTTTGAGAAAATGTTGCCTATAGTAGACTGATGATGCACATTACATTAAGGGGAGATGACATCTCCTGGGGTTGAAGTGCATGTCATCTTTGGGGTTAACCCTGTTCACTTTCTCCAGCAGTAGAATAACACACATAAGCTCCAGCATTGGTCTTTGAGACACCGTGGCCTTTATTTGATCGCACACTGTAGCCTACACTGTACATTTATTCCTAACCTAACTCCTACAGCTAACCTGCAGCTCCTCCATCTGTATTCACGCACTCACTCGTCTCTGCTGCTCTCTCTCTCTCTCTCTGCCATTAGGATCAACATTGGTTGAGACACAGTGTTCAGTGTTGCATCCTTGATCTGAGTAATTTTTTGCAGTACTTCCAAAGCCCAGCATCTCCATGAATCCTGTTGGTGGGGTTACGTGGGGTCAGGACGTCACCATCACTTGTTCAATCTCGACTCAGGTTTTAGGTGGAACATTCATCCTGCAGAAGACCTCAGGATCATTCAGGAAGACCCAAACATCAAGTATTGACTTTGTTACCTTCAGTATTCCTCAAATGGCCTTTGACAATGAAGGATCGTAACAGTGTCAGTACAATAAAAGCAGCTCAAGTCAATCTTACAGCTCCCCCCCAAGTGACTCTGTGACTCTTTATTACCTGTAAGGAAAAATAAACATGTTTCCTGAACTTGGTGCTTCAGTCACTGAGTACATAATCAAATGGAGGAATAGGAGGTGAAAGAAAGTATAACTCAGCTCAAAGGCAAACATGTAATTCTCTAATATTGTTCTGTTTCTTCAGTGAGCTTCCCAAAGCCCAGCATCTTCATGAATCCTGTTGGTGATGTTACCTGGGGTGGGGACGTCAACGTCACTTGTTCCACCTTTACTCAGGTTTTAGGTGGAACATTCATCCTGCAGAAGGCCTCAGGATCATTTAGGAAGACCCAAACATCAAGTGACAACTCTGCTACCTTCAGTATTCTACAAGTGACCTTTGACAATGAAGGACTGTACCAGTGTCAGTATGAGAAAAGCAGCTCAAGTCAAAACTTCATGTCTCCCCAAAGTGACTCTGTCAGCCTCTCTATCACTGGTAAGAACAATGAGGGAATATACAGATTTTTGTGGAAGGCTGTCCTACCCAGGGAATATTCCTAATGTGTGTGATCTGTTTCACAGTTTTGGGGAATTTTCCTATTTTCACACTTTCATGTAGTTAAAAACAAACAACTGCCACAGGACAGACATTTATTCTGTGTCTGAAGTTATGTCAAACAGCAACAGTTAGCTATTTTGGATCAATCACCCTAAAGGCATCGATAAGTGATTAAACCATCAATGTGTATGAGTGATTTTTAAATATATTTATTTAATAATGTGTGTTTTTCAGAATTGATCTTAATATGATCGTCTTCATTGTCTTTATGTTGTCTCTTTACCCAGTGCCACTGCAGCAGCCCAGCATCTCCCTGACATCTCCTAACAAAGGGCTGGTCTGGAGTCCTGAAGGTGCAGAGATCACCAAGGGTTACAGCTTTGTCATCACCTGCTCCATTAACTCCAGATATACAAAAGGCCATTTCATTCTCATCTTCTCTGGCTCCAACATCACCAACACCAAACCAGCAGTCAACCAGTCAGCCTCTTTTGACTTCCCTGTAGCTGAGTATGAACACCAGGGAAACTACAGCTGTGTGTATGAAGTCACACTGTCCTCAAGGAAATTCACTTCTACTGAGACAGCAGCGATTAATGTCACCATTAAATGTAAGTAGACAGAATTGAAGCTAGCTATTCATTGGACCATTTGTATGAACAAAGTCCCCATGTCTAAACCAGTAGAATATATTATTCTCTGAGTATTTAGCAAAGACACAGATACAGATATCACTGTTTCCACCAATCACCAAATAAATGGGTATTTACTCTGGTTGCTGAGCACTTACACCAAAACTGTATCCATGTGTATAAGCAACAGATCACTGCTTTAAATATTTAAATATAATCTTGTGTTCTAAAACTAAATATATAACAATACAGTTAAGTAGAAACAGCTCGCCTTGTAGAGCGACATTCCATGTACCATGTACCTACAGCACAGGTTTGATTCCAACCCATAACCCTGGGCTATTCAATTAGCAGCACCCAGCTGGGTCCAGTCCCTGAGGAATATTGTACCAGCCCTCAGCACTTAGAGTGTACTGTAATTATTACATATGGATAGTCTTATATAGTGTTAGGGTTAGGGTTAGGGTTAGAGTTGCATGACTATCAACAGTTCAACTTTGAGTGGACAGAGAAATACGTGTTTATTGCGAATCCTGTGTGCTTAATCTGCAACGAGTGCCTCACTGTGTGTAAAGAGTATAATTTGAGAAGGCATTTCAACAAGTACTAACCGAATGAGGAGAAGAACTAAAAGAGGAGATTCTAGTGTTTCTCCAGTCTTCAAAGTTTCTGTCTCTAATGGGAAATTATGAGTTTAATGCCACTGTTTGTTTTTTGAGTGACGTTTTCCATCATTTTAAACAACTCAACATGGAGCTACAGGGCAGAGATAAAACAGTCTCAGAACGTGGAGAAACTTCATGCTTTTCTAAGAAAGCTCTCACTCTTCTCTGCTGATCTTTGTCCTGGAAAGATGCTCCACTTCCCCATATTAAGGAAATCTGGCCTGCAAATTACAGAGGTGATGTCAGGCTTTATTGACTCAGTGAAAAACAACTTTTCCACCAGGTTTGATGATTTCAGCATCTCCAGTGAAGTGATAAGATTTGTTAAGGACCCTTTCTGTGTAATTATAGAGGCAGACTTTGCAGGGTTTTTCACAACTGGAACTTATTGAAATTCAGTCGTCAGATGACTTGCAACAGTCATTGCAGCAGGCAGGTTTTGAACAATTCTGGACCCATGTAGTCAGCTGAGAGAAATTTCCACACTCAAGGGGTCTTGCACTTTTTCTTCTGACAATGTTTGGCTCAGCATACACTTGTGAGTCGTCATTCTCACACATGAATGCCATTAAAACTCATAATCACATATCCATTTCTCATCAATCACATAAAATGCCATTTCTCTCATTAGATGGCAAATGCTGGCAAACTACATGCAAGGTAACAGGCATGTTAGTCAAGCAAGTAATGAGGATTAATTTTTTAACAGTATGATGCAACTAGAAAATTTCTAAAGAAATTTTGAGTGTGCGTGACTCTGACCCAGTCACCCCCCATACATTATTACTGACACTGCTCAGCAAATTCAGTACTAGAAAATTCCTGCAGAAATTTTGAGACTGACGAGTGGGCTGTTGCCGGGGGTCTGTATTCAAAAAGCACACCTCAAATAGTCATTTTTAACATGTTTATTTAGACACAAGAGCAGCTAGCGCTTACGCACTCACAATTATCATTAGCATGTTATCCTTAGCATGTTAGCGCTGATGCGCTAGCAATTAACATTAGCATGTTAGCATTAGCATGTTAGCATTAACATGTTCGCGCTGATGCGCTAACAATTAGCATGTTAGCATTAGTATGTTAACATTAGCATGTACTTTATTCTTAGTGGCTAATGCTAGTTAATGGTAGCATGTTAACATTAGCATGTTAACATTAGCATGTTAATGCTGATGCACTGACGCCCTAGCAATTAACATTAGCATGTTAATGCTTATGCGCTGACGCGCTAGCAATTAACATTAGCATGTTGCCATTAGCATGTTAACATTAGCATGTATTTAATTACTAGTGGCTAATGTTAATTAGCATTAACATGTTAACATTATCATGTTAGCAATTAACATGTATTTAATTCCTAGTGGCTAATGGTAATTAGCACTAATTTTAGCATTGGCTGCTTTGTTAGCAAATAGCATGTCTTTGCAGCTAGCATTAATGTGCTAGCTGCTCTGCTGTCTCTGTCTGCCATTTTACATAGACAGGTTCAAATTAAGTGCCAAGAACTACTAAAATGGCCGCCGCTCAGCTTCTGCCTGCTGGCCCCTCCCCCTTCTCCTCCTTCAAGTAGGCTGAAGTTGCCAAGCAACCAGGACCAACTGTAATCACGAGAGCAGTTACTGCACCTGTTAGATTGTCACTTAGAGACTGAGAGAAAATGCTGAGACCTCCTCTCGAACAGGAAGGACTTCTGGCCAAACCGTATTTCCAATCTTTGAACCGACTTAACTGGGAGCATCGTGTGCCCTTCCTGATTGTCTACATAGTCGTTTTGTGTTGATAAATGAAGAAATGTGCCATTAGGAGCAATGGAAAGAAGCGGTACTTCTGCTTTCCTCCAGAAAATTTCCCGCCTTTTTAACATGGGAGTCTATGAGGGTGTTGATGGGTGCTGCTGCCGAATCTTCGTGTCTCGAGCCAAAACTATAAAGCTGACAGCTTTAGCAGGCGAATGTGAGTGAGACGACAAATGTTCCTACGTTTCTATGTATAAATTATGTCTGTAGCTGTGCATTTGAGGCCACAATCGCAGTTAACAAATTTATTTTTTGACAACTTTTTCTCTCCCCCTCCACTCTAGCGATGACATCACTCACTCTAGCTCTGGAAAGTTCTCGCAATACACACCCATTCATTTTTTGGCTTCGTTTTGGGAATTTTTGGCAAAACTGTTTGCCGAAACTCTTAGAAAAGTTATAGCAATTGATTCCGCACGTTTTGATACCCATTTTGTGTATGTGCAACAAAAACTTTGGGAGGAGTAGCGAGACAAAAAAAGGGCGGAAGAATAAGTGGAAGAAGCGCGGTGGATAACATATAGTGTGCGCCTTGTACGCACACTCAATTAACATTATTCACCTCATATTACGTACTTAATGTTTTTCTTAATATGGTATGGCTCAACTGAACTAAAAATTGACTGTTACAGTGATTTTTTTCTTTCTTATGGTAGCAGGGCTAAAATGGGTGAGGTGATTATTGTTGAAAGCTGTTTGAAATGTTTTGCCTTGATAAAGTGCCATGCACTTTTATGTTGTTATAATTTGAAGCATTTTATGCAGTTTTGTTTTGTATTTGTTGGTGCACTTGGAATTGAAGTTGTTTGTCAGTTAAATTAATGAAAATGTAAACAGCTGATATGGCTCACCTAAACTGGGTGTGATTTGAAATACATTGCCTTGATAAAATACCATGCACTGTTATGTTGTTATAATTATTTTCTGTACCATACTATGCACTTGGGTTTAATTTTTTTTTGGTGGAGATAAATTTGATGTTGTCTGTCACTTAAGTGCAGTCTTAAATTGTTAAGTTGTCTGATTTGTTAAAATCAAACAAAAGTTAGTACAGTAGTAGTCCATTTGTGGATTTATGTGCATATGTTGTTCTGAATTTAGTTCTGGCCCCAATTCAAAATTAACTGAATAGCCCTGCCATAACCCGTTGCTGCATATCATTTCAGCTATTCCTGTCAATAAAGGCACTAGAGTTATGTTTGTCATGCATGTAGTCGGGCACTAGATTTTAAAGTGTAGATAGCGTTACCGCAGTACTGTATCATATTAAAGTTATTGATTAATATTCCTAATAGAAAATTCCCAGAAATTATGAAAAGTCTTAGTAAACACTAATGTTGTTGGTGTGGCTCCGAGGATGGCTTGTTGTGATGAACATTAGGTTGTAGCTCGTCGTGATGAACATTAGGTTGTAGCTCGTTGTCTGTCTTACTATGGTTGAAAATATGTGTTTTATGTTTTAACGTGAGTTATTGATCTCAGAAGTGCCAATATCTTTCTAACTTTACCGAAGTGCAGTGGCCAATAAGGCACCTTTCCTTATCTCGTAATTATGAGATCAGGTGTCTAATTTATTTTTTTCAAGTGAATGCAATACGCTTCTGTTCTTCTTCTACTTCTTCTTCTTTTTCTTCTTCTTCTTCTTCTTCTTCTTCTTCTTCTTCTTCTTCTTCGCTCAGATAAAAAACTACAGGTGCACCGGCAAAAATAGTCCCCGGTAATTCACTTCCATTGTAAAGTTTTTTTCATTTGCAGTGCTGTTTCTTTTATTTGCAGTGGTGTTTCTTTCTTTTATTTGCAGCGCTGTTTCTTTTTGTTTGCAGCATTTCTTTTATTTGCAGCATCGAGGGTTCCCGGCCACCGTATCCAACTGGTCTATGTAGCTGTGGAGAGAGAGAGAGACAGTGGAGCATGTGATGGTTGAATGTCATGGATATGAAAGGAAGAGGGAAGAGATGATGGCAGTTTTGCGGAGGACAGGAGCAGTGGAGAAAAGTGTCAAAAGTATAATAGAAATGTAGAGAAGGTAGGAAAATTATAATGGGATATCTTGTTTGAACTGGGTTAATTAAAAGAATTTAAAAAAGAAAATGAAGTAGTAAAGTCCAGAAGAGTATATGCAACTATAAGGATGCCGACTGCCGTAAAACACAAAAAAAGAAGAAGACGCCCATAAGAATTTTGACCTGGAGCTTTTCCTTCATTTCCTATCCTCGAACCAAAACAGATGGATCCCAATGTGAAGAAGCTTCTTGCGATTGCTACTCGAATGCAAAGTGTTTACGCTCCATGGTAAACAAGGTCTTTCTTCCCGTCTTCCCATGGACGTTTTTCGGTGGACATCTTCTGGCTTGACTGCAGTTTTTTGATTGGTTTGCAGAACATAACGTGGGGCACCGGTTTCCCAAAAGTTGAATCTGGCTCCTCTCCCAGACACCGGAGCGTTTTTTTTTTGCGGCAACCCCTGCGTTGTGGAAACACACGACCCCCACTGAAATGGTTTTGCCGGTTTTCCTGATCCTCTCTGAATGCCCACTTACCATATTGTTACCTGTTAATATAGCCATTACTAGTCTGTAAAGTGAATGTCATAATATAACTATCATAGTCAGATCAAGAATACACATTGTTCTTGTACAGAATCAATCAATATGTTTCAAGGATAAAATGTTTTTCTCTCCTAGTTTCTTTCTTGGTGCTATACTCAGTAGTTCGTGTACTGCTGCTGCTGGTCTTGGTGGTGAAGAGTTGAAATCTATCACAACTATGTCTGGGGAACAGTCGTGATGATGACGGGGACTTAAATGATGCTCAGGTGGTGGGTGCAGACAGTTGGGCTGTGGTACAGCACTGAGTGTCCCCTCAGTCGGCCCATTTTGGTCAAGGAAGTGGACAAATCTGGCCGATGATGTGGCCTGTTCAGGAAGTGAAAGCTCTCTAACTGAGTGTCAGAGATGGAGATTTGGGACACACAACTGTAACCCACGGTGAGGACGCTC
>NC_040022.1:10521270-10537924 GCF_000972845.2 Larimichthys crocea
GGTCTCCTGGTGGTCTGCGTGGTGTTCAGGAGAAGACACGAGAAATGCAACATGGAGCTGTTATCCAAAGTCAGGGTCCACGCACCATGAACACATGAATTTTCAAGACTAGCTGTTGCTGTTTGTTTGTGATTTTGATGAATTGATCATATGTTCTGTTCCTATACTTGTGTTCCAGTGACTGTCAGGAACCATCATGAAGATGAGGAGGAGGAACAGCAGGATTAAACTTTACCAGTGCACTGCAAGCAAACAAGAGGGTTGGAAGAAGAGGAGAGTGGTGAAGTCATGACTATGAGAACACTGAAGTCACGATTCGTGTGGGAACAGAACATGGGCTCATTACTGACCTCTTTGTTTTTTCTCTCTCTCTCTTGATTATTAATTGTTGTTTTGATGTAAAAAGAATTTCAACATAAATGCTTCTGAAATACAGAACCTACCAAGCTTAACAACAGACCTACTTCTGAGATACCCATATTAACATACAAACAGATCCAAAAACAACTTCCTTGGTGCAGGTAAAAATAGTGAGACAACACATCTATATCATGAAAACATTGTATTTTGTAAATCACATCGCATCATTTTGTACTTTTCAATTCATCAGGGTCAAAATAGTATTTACATTACACCCTCATGAAACCATTCATGATAATCATGATGTTTTTTAACACATTAAATTAAACATATACAGTATGTTCAGTTTCTTTACATTTTATTAATATTAAAAATCAATAATTATACAGTTCGGCTGCTCTAGTATAACAATACCTTCTTGACTTTAAGACTTCATTTTTATGGCCTACTTCTGAAGCTCTTTGATGGGCCATGCGGTGTGTGCATATACTGTATGTGGCAGGTAATTCAATTCAACCACTCAGGTGTGTTCCCTCTTCCTGCAGCCTGGTTTCGACATGCATAGTGTGGTGGAGGCTTTCGGTGTGGCTGTGGAGCGTGACAATTTTTGGGACGGGAAAATCCATAATCAGTTTATAAGTGGCGCCTCCACACAGCCTTTCCATATAAATAGCCGCTTTCAGCATTATTCTGCCTCTCTGTGTTTTTGTAGCATGGCCAGCTTGTGTCTCCTCCAGCTGGAGTAGTGGACAGACTGCACTTGGGGTGGTCCACTGGGTTGGCACTGGGTGCGGCTGGTTCCGTGAGTCGGGGGTCTGCTGCGCGTCTTCATCTGTGCTCCCAGCTAACCAGGGAGAACATACAACTGCTTCCTGGTGTATTACCTCTATGTGTAAAAGTTAATTCACCGTGGTGTCTGGCTCACCTGAGGCTTATGTGTTCACAGGCACTGCAGACCTGTTTCCAGACTGCGTGCTTTGTTTACTTATGGTTTTATGATTCTGTTTTGTCTCTGCTCTCTGTTGCTTTCTTTTCCTTTGTCTCATTGCAGGGATGACTCAATTTCCTTTTGAATTGATTGTTGTTTTTTCTTTAACACCTGCAGTTGTTTTATTTGAATTATTGGGGTTTAGTTTTAGGGTTGTGTTGGTTCTGTGTGCTTGATCATGGTCTGGGCCATGAGCTTAAATTCGTCTCATTAATACTTGTAAACGCACAGAGGGTGATCTACAAGTATTTCTTGATTTGCATGCGTTTTTTTACAAATAGGTGGGTATTTGTAAATAAATTGCGTATTTGTAAATACACAAATTTCCATTTGTAAAAACAAAAAAGCCATTTGTAAAACTGAAAATTCTGCTTGTGTGTGACTCAGCATTTGTGGATCATCAATCACACACACGCATCTCTTTCCTAATTATGCATTTTTGGAGACGTCTTGACAAGACCAAACAGATCCACATATAAATAGCCTGTGATTCACAAATGGCCCACCCTCCTCAACCAGTGGGTGGCTGAAGGTGGAGACTGCTCTCCACCTCATCCCACCGCCACCTCAAACCACAGTAAAAAATTGAAAAGTTGGACTCCATTGCGTTATAACTTTCCTTTCAAAGACAGTTATGCACAAGTCATAAATAACACCTAAAAGATAGAAATCATTTCCTGTGCGTCACAGTGTGTTCCTGTGTGAAGAAAATGCATGTAAATAGCTTACTTTTCATGGCCATTAGCCACAGTGACTAAAAAACAACTTTTTAAAATATACAGGCCTATATCTCAGGATTTCATACATTATGTGAAGAGAAAATTTCATTGTCTCCAGTACTTTAGGATAAAACACAATAGAACTTGTAGAGATAAGGGCACGGTAAAGACAGAACCAAGCTATACTCAAGAGTACAGAGTTTTGTTTGACATGATGAAATGGCACTTGGTTTGGTTGTGAAAAACCTCCTCAAATTTTTTCTTTACCTTTTATGGTACATGCTCAAGACAGCCAGCAGCACTTTATCTCTGTGTCTATACCAACCATGCTCAGACGCTTCAGGACGCCAGGATGTTGAGACTTTTACCAAGCCTGCTATTAGGTGAGTAACTTTTCAGGTCATGTACTTTAATGTGGTAGAATAGTACTGATACTTCGATGCTTTTTTGTGTGTGAGTAGCTTAATTTGTAATATTATTTGTACCACTACTACCTTTATTTTTATGAAATACAGCAAGCGTCAGGGACTCAGTGCGTGAAGTCAAAAAAAACTGGTTAGAGCCACGACGGTTTAACAAAGAAAAAAAACTGACGATGACGAGAGAGAGAGAGTGGTGGATTTTCACTCAATCCGAGCACAGATATTGACTTGTATTACTCATAATACTTGTACTCGGCAAAAGTGCTTTACTCATTTCAGTCGAAATCCGGCTCAACCTTAAATAAAATAGAAAAAAATTCTATTTAATATAAATAGCCAACGGAGAGTAATATTTTTTAGATTTTTATTTTTTGGCCTTTTCAAGCTTTATTTGACAGAGACAGCTGAGAGTGACAGGAAGGGGTGTGGGGAGAGAGAACACAGGTCAGATTTGAACTCTGGGCTTCCGCAGCAAGGACTGAGCGGTAATGGGGCGGCTGCTCTACCAACTGAACTAAACACCAGCCCCTACAGAGTATAAATTTAACTATCCACAAAATGAAAACTGTAAACAGATGACAGAGGACCACTTGATGTTGCTGAAGTAGAGATAATGGACCATGATTGTCACGATACTGTACATTTATAATACACAGTACAATGCATTTTTTTCTGATATACAAATTAGATTGTGACTTCACCCAAACAAAAAACACCTCATATATTCCGCAAAATGAAGCACTGCAACCAAAATCAAACTTTTGCACCAGATAGCACACACTTCATCTATTACAGATGTTTTCTCTAACCAACTACACACTGTTGGGCATAATGAAAAGCACTCCATCTTTAGTTTTCTTTGCCATCATACTAACATAGTTCAAACTGTAGAGAATTCTTCAGATTCTTCACATGCACAGACATATTTGCAGATACACACACGTGTTATTGAAATATTTATTTTATTTATTTTTCACCAAACAAGTCAGTGCAACGTATGCACAGCAGATATATTTACATTGGAGTGAACTAAAATATGCTCACAAAACAGTAAGCTGAAAAATACTATTGCAGAAAAAATGTCAGAAAAAATAAATACATAAAAAAATAAAGAGGAAAGCAAAATAATTAATTAATAATGACAACACTGCTCTACCCCGACCTCTCACTCTTCCTCCCCCTCTCATTCAAACCCTCCCTCTTCCTCTTCCTCTCTCAGCAATGTCTTCCAAAGATGCTTACCTATGGTCTTTTATTGCTTACTTCCTGACTGAAGTGTTAATAATTACATAACACCATGTTGCCAGGTGGCACATGTAGTGTCATTTAAATGGCAGTGTTTGAAATTGCAAACATGTGACTTTATGTCAGATTGTTGTGTCTTATTCAGAGAACTGCGTTCAGTACACTTAAAAAGAGCCACTTTGAATTTCAAAATGTGTGTAAAGCAGAAAATGTGTTTAAAGTTTTGGAGATTTGAGATGAGGTTTTGCTCCCTGTGTGTCAGTTTAAATATTTGTGCTATCCGTGTCATTAAAGCAACTGGAAAAAACTGTAAGACATCTATTAAAAAAATATACAGTCAGTCTATATTTCAATATTTAATTCACTTCTGTGAAGAAAACAAACATTAATGATTGTTATAATGAACCTGAAGATATGAACCTAAACTCTGACAGGAGAAGGCACATGAAAACCTAACAACAAGCTATACTCACAGAGCCTTCACTCTCTGCTAAAACAGCCTCATACTGCATAGAACTGTATGTAACTGTAATTGAAGGGGAAAAAATCATCGTGTTTTGATTCATTTATTCATTCATTCATGTTTTTTTTGTTTGTTCGTTGTCTTTTTTTAAAAAAGGTCTACGACTGAAACGAGAAAAGAAATCCTGGAATTTAGTAGTATTCCTTATTTTGTGGATTCTGGATTTGGGGTTGTTTTGTTCAAATGCTTAATATGTTTTTGAAGTGTGTTTGAATTTTTCCCTGTGATTTTGTGATGTTGAGGTTGAATATATATAAAACTACTCACTACTTGTACTGCATGTGTGTGTATCTGGGTTAAAATGCATGTAATAAATAGAGTGTAAAAAAATTTCCCCTTCGTGGGATTATTAAAGTATATCTAAAAAAGAAAAAAAGTTAGAGAACAGCATGTTAGGCAATAAGTACTGAAGCACTGAACAGTTGGCACTGGTCATATGGTCATTCAACATACAGGGTGTTCTTTTTGATTTGTTTGCATCAGTGCAAGGTTTGACTTAAACATTTGGAAAAGAAATATCAGTTAAAGGTCTGGATAAATCAAATGTATTTTCAATGGGAGTTTTCTTTCTGGTTGGTAACATTTGTGCAACTGCAGGACCCAATGATGTTTTCAGTCTATGGCTTTGTGGTTTGACATGATAGATATGATAAGAGTGGTTAAAAACTAAGAGGTTGGGCTGTGAAATGCTAGCCCCTAATCTCTTTATCTTTTGGTACATCCTCAGTATGCGAGAAAGCTCCTGATATTGGGAACACAAGCAGAGAAGCAGCACTTTATCTCTGTGTCTATACCAACCATGCTGAGCCTTCAGACGCTTCAGGATGCCAGGATGTTGAGACTTTTCCCAGGCCTGCTCTCAGGTGAGTAACTTTTCAATCAAACACTCTTGTCTCCCAAGTGGGTACGATCTCCTCACCACTGATCCCCAAGCCTAATTTGGAATTATGGAAACAAGACGGTTCAGAAAGTTATTTCAATTTTAGTTCAGTTGTTATTTATAGATCATCATTCAGTAACATCAGAGAGATGCGTGTGTGTGTGTATCTGTGTGTGTGTGTGTGTGTGTGTTGTTGTTGCTAAAAGATCATTTCCCCCTGATTTATCTGAAAAATCTCATTTTAGTTTCAGACAGGTCACCATTAGACAATTTTGAGATTTAAGTTTTTCTAACAACAGCTCCATGTAAAACAGAAATGTATCATCATGAATCTAAATATGAAACAAAGACTACCTGTGCACATTTCTGCTTATGAGTGAAACATATTCTTTTCTCTTTCATACAGTCCTTCTTCTCTTCTTGACCTCTCGTCACCTGCTGCAGGTCAGTCCACTCTTGTGTGAAAGTTCCTGTAGTTTTCTGTTGATCTGTGAAATGTAAACATATTATATGCTATGTCTATAGGTGTCTGATAGGTGTGCAGATCAGATTACTGGTTCTGGATCTACTCGTGCTCGGAAGAGTTGAAATCTATCACAACAATGCCTGGGGAACAGTCTGTGATATGACTGGGACTTAAATAATGCTCGGGTGGTGTGCAGACAGTTGGACTGTGGTACAGCACTGAGTGCCCCTCAGTCGGCCCATTTTGGTCAAGGAAGTGGACAAATCTGGATTGATGATGTTGCCTGTTCAGGAAATGAAAGTTCTCTAACTGAGTGTCAGCAGGGAGGATTGGGCAACACAACGGTAACCACGGTGAGGACGTGGTGGTGATCTGTTCAGGTGAGAAAAGTTTTAATAAAGTATTTAGAATAAATGTATCCTTTCCTTTTCTGTATATTTGATCAGCTCTGATCCTCTCATTGTGACTTATGATGTGTGGTCAGAGCTGTTCAGACACAGCACTGGAAAACAGCTGGTAACTGCACTGCAGTGGTTTGTTTAGAGTTTAACAGCAAGAGTAACAAGTGTGAAATGTTGATCAAATGTTTGATCTACTGTGTAAAGTGTTAGATGTTTTCTCACAATCTGTGTGGTCAGATGAAAAGGTGTGAATTAATCAGAACTTTACAAATGTGTGTACAAAAGCAGTTTGCTGTCATGACCATGTGTTCAATCCATCAATGATTTGTCTTCTGGTTTTGAGTCTAGATATAGATTAGCTGGCTCTGGATCGTACTAGTGCTCTGGAAGAGTTGAATATCTATCACAACACTGGGGAACAGTCTGTGATGATGACTGGGACTTAAATGATGCTCAGGTGGTGTGCAGTCAGTTGGACTGTGGTACAGCACTGAGGTGCCTCAGTCGGCCCATTTTGGTGAAGGAACTGGACAAATCTGGATTGATGATGTGGCCTGTTCAGGAAGTGAAAGTTCTCTAACTCAGTGTCAGCATGGAGGATTTGGGACACACAACTGTAACCACAGTCAGGAAGCTGGTGTGATCTGTTCAGGTGAGAAAAGTTTGAGATAAAGTATTTAGAACTAGAAAATTTCTAAAGAAATTTTGAGTGTGCCTGACTCTGGCCCCGTCGCCCCCATACGTTGTTACTGACACTGCTCAGCAAATTCAGTACTAGAAAATTCCCGCACACCTCAAATGGTTATTTTCAACATGTTTATTTAGACACAGGGCAGCTAGCGCAATCACATTGAATGTTTAACATTAGCATGTTTTGTTTGCGTGATGCGCTAGCAATTAACATGTTTACATTAGCAATTAACATTCCATTGCGTTTAGCATTAGCAGTTAACATTAGCATGTTAATAATAGCATGTTAGCGCTAATGCGTGAGCACTAGAATTACATTAGATGTTAACATTAGCATGTTAGCATTAGCATTTGCAGTGGCATGTTAAGCGATACGTTAGCAATTAACATTAGCATGTTAACATAGCATGTTGCGTGATGCGTAGCATCATGTTAACGTGCAATTAACATCCTAGCATTACATTAGTGTTATGCATGTATAAGATAGCCTACTGAGTAGATCGATTTAAAAGCTGAACGTGATATAGCAATGAACATAGTAGCGTTCGTTCTAACAATTCCTGCCTTTTTAACATGAGGCAATCTCTGTGGGTGCTGTTGCTGCCGCATCTTTGCATCTCACGCCAAACTTATATCTGACAGCTTTAGCAGGCGAATGTGAGTGAGACGACAATTTCCTACTTTCTATGTATAAATGTGTCTGTAGTTGTGCATTCGAGGCACGGTAGTGAATACGTTTTATTTTGTTCACTGATCGTTCTCTCTCTCCTCTCCACTCTAAGTGATGACATCACACACTCAGCTCGCGAAAGTTTGCAATACACACCCTTCATTTTTTTGGCGATTTTTTTTGGCAAAACGTTGCCAAAGTCTTAGAAAAGACAACATGTCCCGGCGAGTCGCACGTTTTGGATACCTGTTTTTGTGTACGTGGCAACAAAACTCTGGGAGGAGTAGCGCCGAAAAACGGGCGTAGAATAATAAATAACAGAAAATTTCTAAAGAATTTTGAGTGTGGCCTGACCTCTGGCCCCTCGCCCCATACATTAATTACTGACACTGCTCAGAAAATTCAGTACTAGAAAATTCCTGCAGAAATTTTGAGAGTGACGAGTGGGCTGTTGCCGGGGTCTGTATTCAAAAGCCACACCTCAAATATCATTTTAACATGTTTAATTAGACCAGGAGCAGCTAGCGCTTATGCGCTAGCAATGATCATTAGGCATGTTTTCAGATCAAATGTTTGATCTGAAAAGTGGTGTGAATTAATCATAAACTTTTCCAAATTACAAGCAAGGCACTTTCTGTCATGAACCACGTGTTGCTATCCATCAATGATTTGTCTTCTTGTGTTTTGAATCTAGGTGTGCAGATCAGATTAACTGGTCCTGGATCTACTCGTGCTCGGGAAGAGTTGAAATCTATCACAACAATGCCTGGGGAACAGTCTGTGATGATGATGGGACTTAAATGATGCTCAGGTGGTGTGCAACAGTTGGACTGTGGTACGCACTGAGTGCCCCTCAGTGCCCATTTGGTAAAGGAAACGGACAAATCTGGCTCATAATGTGGCCTGTTCAGGAAGTGAAAGGTCTCTAACAAGGTGTCAGCACAGAGGATTGGGCACACAACTGAACCACGGTGGAGGACGCTGGTGTGATGTGTTCAGGTTGAGAAACGTTTTAGATAAAGAATTTGTAATAAAGTATCGTAATTCTGGTTTTGGGTACAGTAGATGAATTCGATTGGATGAGTCAGGGGCCGCTCTTCGGCGCCAACCCTCACTTCTATTTGGTGTTTATTATATTGATATTTATGAGCTGATTATTATAACAGCTATATGTATAAATACTGTAATGCTACTCTAATGGTTTTTTAGTATTTGTTTACTATTTATGCTTTGAGTAACGACTGTAGTGGGAATGTCTGGACAAATGTTTATGATCATAACTGTATAAGCTGTTTAATTGATTCTACACCAATCGGTGCAGATGTAAACAGTGTTTGCATGTACTCATACAGTTTCTCTCTCTCTGGCAAAGTGTTTTCAACCGCAGGTGTGTGTGTCTGTCACCTGACCGGATGTCGTGCTATAACCATTTGACCAATGATGTGAGTTGTCACGTCTAAAGAGAAAAAATTTTGCGCTAGATTTTACCTCCATTTATTGAAGCCATGCCTCGATTGGGTACAGCAGTGCTCGGGAGTTAATCATGCACAAGAACACGGGGAACGAGTACTGTGAGGAGACTAAGGGAACTCCAAATTGCTCCAACGAGGTCGGCATCACGGTTTACGGGGTCCAAAGAGACCGTCTTTAACCCTGGACGGTTCGGGCGATCGCACATTATATTTGGGAAGCGAGCAGATCGGCTATATAGTGTTCAGAAATTGACAAAGTTCTCTAACTGAAGTGTCAGCATGGAGGATGTGTGGAAATAAACTGTGACAACGTGAGGACCTGGTGTGATCGGTTCAGTGAGAAAAAGCATAACATATAATTATAATTATAAAGGAAATATTTAGAAATAAATGTATGTAAAATTCTGTTGTTGTTTTTTTTAGGTTTAACAGCAGAGGATTACAGAGTGCGTGGACCAACTGTGCGTGTGCGATCATGTTGATCTACTGTGAAAGTGTTTAGATGTTTTCTCACGTCCTGTGTGTCAGATGAAAAGTGTGTGAAATTAATCATAAAACTTTTGACAAATTGTTACAAAAGCAGTTTTCTGTCATGACCATGTGTTCTATCCCATCAATGATTTGTCGTTCTGTTTTTGAGACTAGTGTGCAGATCAGATAGCTGGTTCTGGATCTACTCAGTGCTCTGGAAGAGTTGAAATCTATCACAACTATGTCGGGGAACAGTCGGTGATGATGACGGGGACTTAAATGATGCTCAGGTGGTGGTGCAGACGTTGGCTGTGGTACAGCACTGAGTGTCCCTCAGTCGGCCCATTTTGGTCAAGGAAGTGGACAAATCTGGCTCGATGATGTGGCCTGTTCAGGAAGTGAAAGCCTCTAACTGAGTGTCGCATGGAGGATTTGGGACACACAACTGTAACCCACGGTGAGGAGGACGCTCGTGTGATCTGTTCAGGTGATAAAACATTTGAATCTCTTGGACTGATACATAATAATTGTAAATAAGTAATAACAATACTAAATAATTGTGTCTTCTGGGCACTGCCAAGGTGGCCATCACTCCACCACTCTCACATTTTACATGTGTATAAGACCATATGTATTTTCTTAAAATGCATGTAAAAAACTTGAACAAGAAAAAAAATTTCCCTCGAGGGATAGATAAAGTATCTATTCTATTGATTTCTATTCTACTCATGATAACTATCACAGGTTGCTGAGACTTAAACCAAACTGTACCATGTTCAAGGAAAAATGTGTTTTCTCTCCTAGTTTCTTTCTTGGTGCTTATATTCGTGTGATCTGTTCAGGTGAGAAAACCTTTGAATCTCTTGACTGATACAATAAGAATTGTAATAATAATAATAACAATACTAAGAATAATTGTGTGTTCTGGGCACTGCCAAGGTGCCATCACTCCACCAACTCTCCACATTTACATGTGTATAAGACCTAGTGTATTTTCTTAAAATGCATGTAAAAAACTTGAAAATAGAAAAAAAGAATTTTCCCTCGAGGGATAGATAAAGTATCTATTCTATTATTTCTATTCTACTCATGATAACTATCACAGGTTGCTAAGCACTTAAACCAAAACTATATCCATGTTTCAAGGATAAAATGTTTTTCTCTCCTAGTTTCTTTCTTGGTGCTATACTCAGTAGTTCGTGTACTGCTGCTGCTGGTCTTGGTGGTGGTCTCCGTGGTGGTCTGCGTGGTGTTCAGGAGAAGACAACAAAAAATGCAACATGGAGCTGTTATCCAAAGTCAGGGTCCACGCACCATGATACACATGATATTTCAAGACTAGCTGTTGCTGTTTGTTGTGATTTTGATGAATTGATCATATGTTCTGTTCCTATACTTGTGTTCCAGTGACTGTCAGGAACCATCATGAAGATGAGGAGGAGGAACAGCATGATTAAACTTTGAACCAGTGCACTGCAAGCAAACAAGAGGGTTGGAAGAAGAGGAGAGTGGTGAAGATCATGACTATGAGAACACTGAAAGTCACGATTCTGTGGGAACAGAACATGGGCTCATTACTGACCTCTTTGTTTTTTCTCTCTCTCTCTTGATTTATTAATTGTTGTTTGATGTAAAAAGAATTTCAACATAAATGCTTCTGAAATACAGAACCTACCATAGCTTTAACAGACCTACTTCTGAGATACCCATATTAACATACAAACAGATCCAAAAACAACTTCCTTGGTGCAGGTAAAAATAGTGAAGACACACATCTATATCATGAAAACATTGTATTTTTTGTATAATCACATCGCATCATTTTGTACTTTTCAATTCATCATGGTCAAAATAGTATTTACATTACACCCTCATGAAACCATTCATTGATAATCATGATGTATTTTAACACATTAAATTAAACATATACAGTATGTTCAGTTTCTTTACATTTTATTTTAATATTAAAAATCAATAATTATACAGTTCGGCTGCTCTAGTATAACAATACCTTCTTGACTTTAAGACTTCATTTTTATGGCCTACTTCTGAAGCTCTTTGATGGGCCATGCGGTGTGTGCATATACTGTATGTGGCAGGTAATTCAATTCAACCACTCAGGTGTGTTCCCTCTTCCTGCAGCCTGGTTTCGACATGCATAGTGTGGTTGAGGTCTTTCGGTGTGGCTGTGGTAGCGTGACAATTTTGGGACGTGAAAATCCATAATCAGTTTATAAGTGGCGCCTCCACACAGCCTTTCCATATAAATAGCCGCTTTCAGCATTATTCTGCCTCTCTGTGTTTTGTAGCATGGCCAGCTTGTGTCTCCTCCAGCTGGAGTAGTGGACAGACTGCACTTGGGGTGGTCCACTTGGGGTTGGCACTGGGTGCGGCTGGTTCCGTGAGTCTTGGGTCTGCTGCGCGTCTTCATCTGTGCTCCCAGCTAACCAGGGAGAACATACAACTGCTTCCTGGTGTATGTACCTCTATGTGTAAAAGTTAATTCACCGTGGTGTCTGGCTCACCTGATGCTTATGTGTTCACAGGCACCTGCAGACCTGTTTCCAGACTGCTGCTTTGTTTACTTATGGTTTTATGATTCTGTTTTGTCTCTCCTGTTGCTTTCTTTTTCCTTTGTCTCATTGCAGGGATGACTCAATTTTCCTTTTGAATTGATTGTTGTTTTTTCTTTAATCACCTGCAGTTGTTTTATTTGAATTATTGGGGTTTAGTTTTAGGGTTGTGCTTGGTTCTGTGTGCTTGATCATGGTCTGGGCCTATGAGCTTAAATTCGTCTCATTAATACTTGTAAACGCACAGAGGGTGATCTACAAGTAGTTCTTGATTTGCATGCGTTTTTTACAAATATGTGTGTATTTGTAAATAAATTGCGTATTTGTAAATACACAAATTTCCATTTGTAAAAACAAAAAAGCCATTTGTAAAACTGAAAATTCTGCTTGTGTGTGACTCAGCATTTGTGGATCATCAATCACACACACGCATCTCTTTCCTTAATTATGCATTTTTGGAGACGTTCTTGACAAGATCCAAACAGATCCACATATAAATAGCCTGTGATTCACAAATGGCCCACCCTCCTCAACCAGTGGGTGGCTGAAGGTGGAGAGCTGCTCTCCACCTTCATCCCACCGCCACCCTCACACCACAGTAAAAATAATTGAAAAGTTGGACTCCATTGCGTTATAACATTTCCTTTTCAAAGACAGTTATGCACAAGTCATAAATAACACTCTAAAAGATAGAAATCATTTCCTGTGCGTCACAGTGTGTTCCTGTGTGAAGAAAAATTTCATGTAAATAGCTTACTTTTCATGGCCATTAGCCACAGTGACTAAAAACAACTTTTTTAAAATATACAGGCCTATATCTCAGGATTTCATACACTTAGGTGAAGAGAAAATTTCATTGTCTTTCAGTACTTTAGGATATAAACACGAATAGACTCTTGTAGGATAAGGGCACGGTAAAGACCAGAACACAAGCTATACTCACAGAGCCTTCACCCTCTGCTATCCATCCTGTATAGAACTGTATGTAACTGTAAGTGAAGTAATCATTCATCATTAATTAATGTGTGTATATATATACATATGTGTGTGTGTGTGTGTATGTATATATATACATATCCAATGACAGGGTATACCAACATTGATTTTGTTTAAAATTCAGATTATTTTTATCAGTTTGTAACTGAATATTGTTAGCTATTGTTAAAGTTTTGTTGTAAAAGTTTTGCTCCCAATGAGCATGCACTGAGTCTTACAGTTACTGTACTGTGTGTGAGATCAAAAATACTGGTCCCAGCCTCCACTGGGAACGGTTCAGAGGTCATCGACCAGGAGTCAGTAGATGGCTGGAGAAAGATTAAGGAGGATATTCTTGGTTTACTGTGTTCCAGACCGATCACCAGATCTGAGATCACACCTCTCCCAACATTCACATGCAGGGCCAGACTAAGTTACTAGGGGGGCCAGGAAGCAAAAATGAGCTGTTGGTCTCCACTGGTGTTGCATTTCTCCAAAACTCTGGGCTCTATTTTCCTCAAACTGAGTGAAATCACGAACATAAGCAAAATGGATATGGCCATGCTTCCATGCGCAAACACAAATGAGTGTGATCAGCAAATTTTTGCAATTTTGGTGACCACAGGCGTTGGCACAAATCAGGCATAGGAGGAATACAGAATCAGCAGGTGGAGTTGAGGTGAGTTTCAGTAAAGGCTGATCACATGAGCTCCTTTGAAAGCAGCAATGGGTGGTTGAGTGTTATCCTATGTTATAATAGTGGAGGTTACTACCTATTCATGTATTTCTATTTGTTTTTAGGCTGTCATTTATTACTACTTGTTACCCACAAGCTTTTGCTGTCACTGAAGTTCTGGCCTCAGTTTAATAATGGGTCAGGTCAGGTCAGGTCAGGTCTTAATGGGGCTGAATTTCATTAAGAGAAATTGTAGGTAAAATATCAGTTAATGTTGGGCCAGTGCAGGTCAGGTACTGGTTTGAAAACATGTACAAACTTGTTTTCACTAACATACAGTATATTCTTTTTTGCATAATTTTATGTTTTCGTGCATATTAGTCACAATTGCAAATATTTATAAAAATGGAAATGGCAAACAGAAAAGTCAATCTTCTCAACATGACAGAAAACAAACTCACAACAACAACATACCATAGTTCAGACAGATTTAATGGAGCTCAGGAGTCTTTTGTTACTCCAGATGTTTTTACTGTTGAACTGTGAATCTGTGAGTTCAAGCTTTCCATCCAGCTGTTCAGAAAAAGACAGAAAATTATCTACCATTACATTCTCACTGATCCTGGCACTGTGTAAGGAGATTTAAATAATGACTGATTTACTGATGCTATGCTGTCCATGTGTAAAATTATGCATAGCCCCTCTAAAATCAGAGACTGTAAATAGAGAGAGATGAAGAGAGATGAAACACACATATTGTTCCTGTTGGTAAAATTAGGTGAGGCCAGCAGAGAACACTGTCTGTAGTGACGTAGACAACATTGCCATCCTTGCCGTCCCCCATGATAGAATTCAGAACCAGATGTTATGTAACTCCCTCACACAAGGAGAAAACATGGGCATAAATTGGGAATAATAATAATCCTGCCTCAACACCAATTGAATTTATATATTGTATATAAATTGGAAGACCCTCTACAGATTTGTATAGACATTCACAAAATCTGAGCTGTTTTTGTTTCATGTTAGGAAAAACCCCAACAGACTTCCTCCAGATTGCTGTGCTCTACCTCCCTGTTTACTTCCCACTCTCTTGACCTTCACTTTCGCCTCTCTGTCCCAATGTGACCAATTGGAGTTTTGTTCTATCGTCGAGCCTGTCACAGCAGAGTGACAACAGCATAGACCTATAGATATATACAGAGGCACACACACACACGTACACACACACACAGCACAGAAAATTCTGGGATATTGACCGAGAATAAAAACAGAATTGTTGTAAAATAATGTATACCCGAGAACACAGCCATGACACAAAAATTTTGCATGCAACAGTGAAATATGTTATTTAGATCTCACACCCATATGCTGTGGCACTGCATTCAAATACATGCATCCAAACAAATATAGAGTGCACACATACAAAGTATGAGATTCCTATTCCATCTGAAATCTTCCAGCAGCACTAATGATCCTGCTGCCTCTATAGGGGAGATTAAATTCTCATCAGCTCTCTGGAGCACTATTAGTCACACTTCCTATGAATTACAAAGCACCATTGGACCCAAAATAAATATTTCTACCCCCATTTTCCTCAGCCCATGATCCTGATCAATTGACACTTACACTTGGGTTATTAATTTTCTATTTAAGCCACCCATGTTTATGAATTAAAGCTCTTAATGGCTGTACATCAGAGGGTGTGAAAATGCCTGCCAGTCAAACACTAAAATATGTGCTGAAGTGGGGCTCTCTGGGACAAGGGAAAAAGAGATCAAGGGTGTGTTTTTACACAGGGTGTAAAAATTACACATGTCAGTGCCCTAAGAGGCTGCCACCAAGAGTTGAACCTGAATATACTGAACAAATATGTAAATGGACTGTACTCATATAGCACCTTTCTAGTGTTCCAACCACTCAAAGTGCTTTTACATCTCATTCACCCCATTCATACACATTTATACACTGATGGCATTGGCTGCCATGCAAGGTGCCAACTGCTCATCAGTTTGAGGAGCTAGTCACACCAATAGCGCAGCCCGCAGCCTTCGGGGTTCAGTATCTTGCCCAAGGACACTTTGACATGCAGACTGGAGGATCAAACCGCCAATCATCTGGTTTAGTGGACGACACACTCTACCTCCAAGCCACAGCCACCCAGTGTAAACACACTGGTTGAAGTAAAAGCTCTAAGACTTCTGTTATAAAATTTGGATGGAATTGGAAATGGATTTATACTGTGGTTCAGATGTTTTAACTCATATAATGTGTGTGTTTTTTGTCTTTTGCATGTCTCATGCACTTCCCTTATTTGGACTGTGTTTTGCTGAGGATGTCAGGGAGAGATATCAGTAGTTCATAGACAGGAGAGAGAGGACATGAGAAACAGGCCTGAGAAGTATCATTTTGATACATAATGTTTATTACTGAGCAGAAAACCAAAAAGGAATGTTATTATTATAATATCATATATTATTATGATATTATCTGTATCAGGTGGGAGGTGTCCGAGACAGCCCATTTTTAAAAAATGTATAATGCTCCTCAGGAAGCCTTTTCTCTGTAACCCCTTTTTGTGTGTTGCACTGTTAAACGCGCCTTCTTGTACAAGAATAATAAATTCAACTTAAACTTTGATACTCTGAATCCAGTCTTCCTTATTGGGGAGTTTTTCTTTAAAAATTCCCATAACAACTTCTATGCACACAAATGGTTTCACAAGCTGTAACACAAGTTTCAGTTTTAGTTTGTTGTGTTTGGATCCAAAATGCAGAGAAGGAGGCCAGTACTGTCTTTAGGAGTATATTTGGATTTAGACTTTGGATTCACTGAAGAAGAACAGTTGAGAAGGCTGAAGGGCTGGAGAATGAACAAAAAGCACAGCACACTGCACACAGGAAAAAACTTAAATGAGTCGCATAGTCACAAAACACTAGCAAAGTACTGCAAAGCTTGCAGACAAGACAACACGCTGAAACACACAACACTGGTAAAATACTGGAAGACCAGTACAGAAGATTAAGCCACAGCACTTCGCCTCATGCTAATGGAAAATGTAGCCCAGGAGTGGTGTCTTGACCAGGTTTTCATGGCAGGAGTAGTTACTGGACAAGTGACAGG
>NC_040022.1:10537934-10552772 GCF_000972845.2 Larimichthys crocea
ATGTACAGTGAGGACAGATAGCCTAGATGTTGTTGATTTAAACAGTGACCAGGCTAAATACGTAAATGGAAAGAATTACGAGTGAATCAAGTGTGAAATAAGTCAAGTAGTTGGTTTTAATAAGTTTGCAGTATATATTTACATCATACATACATATATTTAGGAGAAGTCTGAGAGACCTGTGGTTTTTAATGCAAACAAAGTTATTTACAAAACAAAACCCAACGGTCGTATTGTGCTTAATTTGCGTTTGAAGTTTCTGAAGGTCCGTGCTGTGTTTTAGTCCATGCTGGACGGGGCCAGAGCCCGGTGGTCTCTCTGCGCCCAGCTTTCGACAGTCACATTATGTTATGATTTTTTATTTATTATTGTTAACTGTTACCAATCAACACATCTAGTTATTCTGTCCTCACTGTACATAATTACTGAAGCTCTTCTCCGCGCACTCTCTCTCTGTCGACTCCCCTCTCTTAATCTGCATGTAGTGAAAGCCACAGCTGGACATCAGTATCCATCATACTGTACAGTATACTGTACTATTAATATGGCCACTATGGCGTTCAGAGGAATACTCAGAAATCGAACGTGTTTCATACTGCAGGCTTCAGAAAGCATCACACAGATATAACTCTTAAAAAACAGTTACGGGCGGAGTTTTCTTTAATAACAAGTTTATGTTGGCATGATGTTGTTGTGCGTGACATGGAGTTGCGGCTGCAGCAGTGGCTCAGTGTTATCTTATCACAACTGTTTTTTTCCCATCAACCGATCCGCGGAATACTTGGTGCTGTGGGGGGCGATATGAACGGATCATGATGATCCTTTGCACCACTAACCACATCCATGATTGTGCTCTGTCTCAGCTGATCGGGTCACCCGCTCATCCCAGCCTATCTGTTCAGATGTGTCTTAGTTTAGACAGACTACGGTGAGAGCGGAACATCACTGCTCCTCCCCGTTGACAAATGAGGCATTGCAGCTGGTTTTCACACAGACTGCTTAGAGGCATTTCCAGTCGGGCCCTCACGGACTATGTCATCGCGGGGGATTACATTTCGGTCATGGGCCAGCCAAGGACCTTTCAAGGACCTGTCAAGGACCAGTCACAGCCCCGTCATGGAAACACGGGAACTTTTAAGTTGCTACATCTGTAGTTTGGGATTGCGTCTTTCTTCTTCATTTAGGAATAACAGTACTGACTTAGATTTGTTTATTCTATATCCGGAAAACTCACCAAAATTTTCAAGTAAGGTAGTCAAATTTGGTTCGTTAAGAAAAAAATCATCAGCATATAATGCTATATGATGCTCTATGTCCCAAATCCTGATGCCGGATATATTCCTGCGTGTCCTTACTGCGATCGCGAGAGGTTCTATTGCTAGAGTGAAAAGCAGAGGAGACAAAGGGCAGCCTTGCCTGGTTGAGCGTTGTAAATTGAAAGGTTTAGAAATTGTATTATTAGTCAATATCTCTGCTGTTGGGTTAGTATACAGTAACTTAATCCATTTGAGAAATGTTTCTCCTAGACCATATCTAGGCAGCAGATCAAAAAGGTATTCCCATTCTATTCTGTCGAATGCTTGGCTAGCGTCAACTGACAACATTGCAGTGTCTTTGGCATTGTTTTTCTCAAACAGTATATTTAAAACTCTCCTGATGTTATGAAAGCCTTGCCGTTGTAATACAAAACCATTCTGATCATTGCTAACCAATTGAGGAAGACATTGTTCTCATCTTTTAGAGAGTGCTTTGCATAATATTTTTGTATCGCATTCTATTAAACTAATGGGCCTGAAGGATGAACAACTGGTTGGTGGTCTGTCAGGCTTTAGTATCACAGTTATCATAGCTAATCGTAACGATGGTGGGAGGGTTCCTGTTTTATATGACTCGTTAAGCATATCTAATAACGGCTGCGCAAGTTTCTGTTTAAACTTCTTTTAAAATTCTATAGGTATCCCATCGGGACCAGGTGCTTTCCCACTGTTCATACTGCTCATGGCGTCATAAAGTTCCTCAACTGTCAATGCCCCATCCAGTGCTTCCTTTTCATCTTCAGATAAGCTCGGGAACTGTAGCTGATCAAGAAACGCTTGTTGTTGTGTAGCTCCTGCATATTCTGATTTATACAATAGTTCATAAAAGTTTCTGAAGGTAGCATCAATTTCAATTGGGTCTGTTGTTAAATCGCCTGACATTGTCTTTATACTATTAATTGTTCTTTCGGCTTGCATTTTTTTTACCCGCCAAGCCAGTAATTTGCTTGGCTTTTCACCCTGATCACAGTATGCTTGCTTGGTCCATAAGAGGTTTTTAGCAACCCTGTCAGTCGTGAGTTTATTGTATTCAGCCCTCATTACTGTTGATTGTTGCTGTTTGTCCTCGTCATAATTCTCATAAAGATCTAATTCTAGTTTTTTAATCTGTCCTTCCAATGTTTGCATTTCTTTTTTGTTCTGTTTAGTCTTTGAGCTCGTATATTTACTAATTTCTCCCCTTAAATGCTTCCCACCTTACACTGGCGGTTGTTTCATCTGTATTCAGTAGGAAATAGTTATCTATGCAGGCTCCAATGAATTTAAGAAAGGATGGATCCTGTAACCAATATACCTGGAACCTCCATCTCTGAGAATGTTGAGCCAACATGCCTAAGTATATTTCCATTGAGGCAGCTGCATGATCACTAATTACTATGTTGTCATACCAGCAGTTTGTGACATTAATAAGCAGTTCAACCGATATTAGGAAGTAATCAATGCGTGAATACGTTTTGTAAGTAGAAGAGTGACAGGAAAATTATTTTTTGTTTGGATTTTTTTCTCTCCATATATCGACTAGTCTTAAATCCTTTATGAATTCAGTCAACTTTTTCCTCGTCTGTACGTGTGAGGTATCAGTTCCAGTAAGTCGATCCATTACTGGGTCTAACGTACAATTGAAGTCCCCCCCGATAATATAGAGACATTCTAAGGTAGACACAGTCAACAGTAGATTTTCAAAAAAAGATGGCATGTTCTCGTTAGGACCATAAGTATTAATTTGATTAATTTTATGTGACATAATGTTTCCTTGTGCAATCACATATCTACCAGTTGGGTCTTGAATAGTTTGAGTGATTTGGAATGGAACTGACTTGTGTACGAGGATGGCAACACCTCGAGCATAATTATTATAAGAATAAATCACCTGGCCTGGCCATCTTTTTTTTAAACAAGGTATATCAGAGGCCATCAAATGGGTTTCTTGTAAAAAAACAATTTTAGACCTAAGATATTTCAACCTATTTAAAACTTGTTTTAATTTAGTCAATTTTCTAAGCCCCCTAACGTTCCAAATAGTGATCTTAATTTTGGAATTATTCACAGACATATTTTTTTGCAATCGATAACATCGTCTGACATCCTGGCGAGGTTATAAATGTTGCTGATTCTGCCAAAACCATACACAAAAATATAACACACCTTGGAGGGGAAAAGAAAAATGCAAGAACAGTTAGAACAGTAACAACCAAAACGAGAAAGGATCCCATCCCACCCCCTGACATTCCCACTGAAATGTCTTCCCACACCCCCTTTAATAAACCGACTCCGGGGGATGCTGATCCACTAGTACTGAGGAGCAGCTAGTCCGCGTGCCTTTGACCCTGGACAGAACAGCCATGAGTCCACACAACCATAATTTTTCATATTTTAACATTAACCCCTTTCTCTGTATTCAGTTAACACCAACTCTGTTCGTGAGCTTCTGGCCCCACCTAAAAGTTTGAACCATTGCTTATCTTTTTAGTATAATATTTAGCAACCTAACCTAAAGAAACAGTCTTTATTAGATTCTGTTTATCATTTATGATACCTGACTCAACTGTTGTTTTCACTTTTGGTACGTTCAATGTCCGTCGTAACTTCAGGAACTGTGCATCACGTCCTCACGGTCTGTACAGCGTTTATGCCGGCCGTGTCATGTCTTGGTGAAACTTCTCGGCTTCTTGCGGTGTTGAAAGAAGATGAATTCTTCCGTTGTGAAGCACTCTCAATTTACAAGGATTGTGATGAAATCCTCGAAAGTTCTCCATGGCTACAAACTGCTTCACCACCGGGGCAAATTCTCGCTGAATACGGACCGTTTCTGCAGACAGATCCTGAGAGAAAGAAAGCTTGCCATCGTCGTGCATAATCTCTTGCTTCCTTGCTTCGCGATACACAAATTCTTTCTCTTGAAACCTCAAAAAGTGGACAAGGACTGCTCGATTCTGGTTAGGTTTGGCTGGCGCCAGTGTGCGGTGAACTCGCTCCAAGGTGAAAGTTTTCTCAGGACAGCCGAGCCACCGCGGTAGCATGTCGTTGACAAAGTCGAAGAGCGGCTTGTTTCCCTCAGCTCGTTCACGTACACCAAAGACCCGCAGGTTCTTTCTTCTGCCTCGATTTTCCAAATCTTCAGTTTTGGATTCAAGATAGGCAATTCGCTTAGTGGCTGAGGCGAGTGCCTCTTGAATGTGCTGCAGCTTATCTTCTGCTGTTGCTACACGTGTTTCTGCCTCTCCGATGCGTGTTGCATTTGCAGCCACATCTTGTTCCACATCTGAAAGTTTACTTTCAATTGCTGCAATCGAATTTGCCACATCCGACAAACTGTTATCAATGTGGTCCAGTTTTGTTCCAAAGTCCGAACGGAGGGACTTCAACTCCGCCAGCACGTCAGCCATATTAGCCATGCTGTTAGCTTCATTAGCCACCCCCGTCACTGCCGAAGAAGTTGTCACCCCCGCGATACTTGCCTTGCGTGCTCTGGTGAAAATATCGTAGGGTTTCGGTTCAGATGGCTCTGACATGTCCAGAGACGCTCTATTTAGTCAAAAATTATCGGTGCATTTGTGGGTTTTTTTTCTAAAGTTTGTGTTCGGTTGTGCGGAGCTTTCAGGCTACGTCGCCATCTTGGTCCGGTCCCCCCTCAAGTCTCCCGGGGGCCAGAGCAGGCGACATCGAGTCTTTTTTGAAACTGCTGGCTAAAGATAAACGTAAATATAGTAAGATTGTTATTCACGTCGGCGGTAATGACACCCGGTTACGCCAATCGGAGGTCACTAAAATTAATGTTTCATCGGTGTGTGAATATGCCAAAACGATGTTGGACTCCGTAGTTTTCTCTGGTCCCCTCCCCAATGTGACCAGTGATGACATGTTTAGCCGCATGTCGTCATTTCACCGCTGGCTGTTGAGGTGGTGTCCAGCAAACGATGTGGGCTTCATAGATAATTGGACACCTTTCTGGGGAAAACCTGGTCTGATTAGGAGAGACGGCATCCATCCCACTTTGGATGGAGCAGCTCTCATATCTGGAAATATGGACAAGTTTATTAGTCGACCAAAACTGTGACAACCCAGAGTTGAGACCAGGAAGCAGAGCTGCAGTCTTACACGCTACTCTGCGCCTCCATTAAAGCTGCTGCCCACCCAGTCCTTTAATATAGAGACTGTGTCTGTCCCCCGTCCACCTACATTATTTAAAGATAAAACAATCAGAAGAGGAGTTCATCGTAATAACTAAAAATTAAATCAACATCTCCAACAGTCCAAAATAAGAGAATTAAATGTGGACTCCTGAATATCAGGTCTTTGTCATCTAAAGCTGTCTTAGTCAATTAATTAATATCTGATTATGATATTGATTTGTTCTGTCTCACTGAAACCTGGCTGCAGGAGGATGAATATGTTAGCTTAAATGAATCCACTTCTCCCAGTCACTGTAATACTCATATTCCTCGTACTGGTTGAGGTGGTGGAGTTGGAGCCATATTTGACTAAGTCTATTAATAAATCCTGAACCTAAACTAAATTATAATTCATTTGAAAGTCTTGTTTTTAGCCTCACTCACCCAACCTGGAAAACATTGCAGCCAATTTTATTTGTTACAGTATGTCGAGCTCCAGGTCCTTATTCTGAATTTTTATCTGAATTGGCATCAGGCTTGATCCTTAAAACAGATAAAGTAATTATTGTAGGTCAGCGGTTTTCAAAGTGTGAGGCGCACCTCCCTTGGGGGGGCGACAGAGGACTTCAGAGGAGGCGCAGCGGGGAAAAAAAAAAAAAAAAAAATCTTACAAAGATATGTGTCTCATCACTGTGCATGAAAACTCGGCTAGCTAGCCCCCAAAGAGTAGCAAAAAAAATCCACAAAACGATACAGTATGTCTTATCTTTGCTGTTTTGTGTCAAAAGTTCTATTCCAGCGCGAAGAAACGCTGCTAATGTCTACTTCTATGTCTCTGCTTTAGTTAGAATCAATCATGAAGGTCCTGGTTGTTTACATAAAGACAAAGAGGCTTTGAAAGTGAAGTATGACCTCTTGCGATATGCGATATACTACCTTTGATATACTACCTTTGGGTTTACTTTATTCTGGATCGTCATTGGTGGGTCAAAGGTGAATGTGGCCGGTACTAATCAATTCTCCTGACTGATTGGTCGACAGGTGTCAATCATCAAAATCCGCCAATCAGGACATCCACACTCTGTGTTGTTTTAGCCTTAGCACCGCTAGCTGCTACCGCTGCTGCTTCATATTCTTTTAATACAGCTTGTTTCAAACATTGCGTTGTATTAAAACTCGAAGTCTTCTTTCCTCCTCTCAGAATCGTCGCTGAACAACTTTTGCAAACAGCAATGCTGTTGTTATCTTCTACGACCACACTGGTGAAGACATGTTCATTATTACTCTGGCAGAGACGGGGCCGTTTTTGAGTTCTCTTGGGGGAGGCCCACTATCCCACACTTTGAAAATCCCTGTTGTAGGTGATTTTAACATTCATGTGGACAACCGCAATGATAGTCTTAGTACTGTGTTTATCTCTTTATTAGATTCAATCGACTTCTGTCAGAGTGTAAATAAACCGACTCATTGTCTGAACCACACTCTTGATGTTGTTCTCTCATATGGCATCGAAATTGATAATCTAATAGTCTTTCCACAGAATCCTCTTCTGTCTGACCATTTTTAATAACCTTTGAGTTCATATTACTGGACTATAAGCCTTTTTGCACAAACTCCCACAGCAGATGTTTATCTGATAGTGCTGTAGCCAAATTTAAGGAAGTGATTCCTTCTGCATTGAATTCAATGACATGTCTCAATGTAACAGAGGACTTGTCTGCTTCCTTTAGCCCCTCACAAATAGATCATCTTGTTGATAGTATTACAGGCTCATTACGGACAACTCTAGACTCTATTGCACCTCTAAAAAAGAAGACAATTAAACAAAGGAGGTTAGCACCATGGTATAGCCAGCAGACTTGTAAATTAAAGCAAGAGAAGCGTAAATCTGAATCTAAATCTGCAAATGGCGTGCCACTAAACTAGAAGAATCTTGTCTAGCCTGGCAAGATAATCTTAAAACATACAGGAAGGCTCTCCGTAATGCGAGAGCAGCCTACTACTCTTCATTAATAGAGGAGAATAAGAACAACCCCAGGTTTCTCTTTAGCACTGTAGCCAGGCTAACAGAGAACCACAGCTCTACTAAGCCATCTATTCCTTTAGGTCTAAGTAGTAATGACTTCATGAGCATCTTTAATGATAAAATTATAACTATTAGAGACAAAATCCATCACCTCTTGCCCTCAACAGGCACTTCTGATACAGCAAGTTTGGAAACAGCTGTAAAACCTGATATGTATTTAGACTGTTTTTCTCCCATCGACCTTCATCAAATAACTTTAATAATTTCTGCATCTAAGCCATCAACCTGTCTCTTAGACCCCATCCCAACCAGGCTGTTCAAGGATGTTTTACCTCTAGTTAGTAATTCGTTATTGGATATGATTAATCTGTCTTTATTATCAGGATATGTACCACAGTCCTTTAAGGCAGCTGTAATTAAACCTCTTCTTAAAAAGCCCACTCTAGACCCAGAGGTCTTAGCCAACTACAGACCGATATCAAACCTTCACTTTCTCTCTAAGATACTTGAGAAAGCTGTAGCTAATCAGCTGTGTGACTTTCTCCATAACAATAGTCTATTTGAGGATTTTCAGTACACATCATAACACAGAGACCACATTAGTCAAAGTTACAAATGACCTCCTAATGGCATCAGACAAAGGACTCATCTCTGTACTAGATCTTAGTGCTGCATTTGACTCCATTGACCAAATTCTTTTGTAGAGACTGGAACATCAAATTGGCATCAAAGGAACTGCCCTAAGCTGGTTTAAGTTGTATTTTCTTGATTGATCTCAGTTTGTTCACGTCAATGATGAATCCTCCATGCATACCAAAGTTTGTCATGGAGTCCCACAAGGTTCTGTGCTAGGATTACTTCTATTTAGTTTATATATGCTTCCTTTAGGGAACATTATTAGGAATCACTCTATCAATTTCCATTGTTATGCTGACGACACCCAGTTATATTTATTGATCAAGCCTGATGCAACCAATCAGTTAACTAAACTCCAAGCATGCCTTAAGGATATAAAAAGTTCGATGACCTACAATTTTCTGATGTTAAATTTTTAGTTTCCAAAAGTAGATTGGGAGCCAGAGCTTTCAGCTATCAGGCTCCTCTTCTCTGGAACAAACTACCATTCTGGGTTCGGGAGGCAGACAAGGTCAACACTTTTAAGAGTAGACTTAAGACTTTCCTTTTTGATAAAGCTTATAGTTAGGGCTGGCTCTGGTCATCCGTTAGTTATGCTGCCATAGGATTAGACCCCCCCCCCCGTGGTTTTTTCCCCTTTTTTTCCCTGTTAAAAGGGTTTTTTGTTGGCAAGTTTTTCCTCACTCGAACTGAGGGTCTAAGGACAGAGGGTGTCACTCCCTGTACAGATCGTAAAGCCCTCAGAGGCACATGTACTTTGTGACTTTGGGCTATACAAATAAAATTTGATTTGATTTGATTTAAGCTATTACCAATGGAACGTCTAACATACACATTGTTTGAGAGAGAGGGAGACAGGAGACAGAGACACACAGACAGAGGGAGAGAGACAGAGAGCTAAAAGTCGCTGTGACCCGGGTCAGTCCTTCTTATGGAGTCTACAGCTCAGTCTTTTTCATGATGCACTGAGGGTCAAGATCTTTATCACAACACAATTTTACAGCATGAACAAGATTAAAAAGACAGGGACATAAGGCTAAAAAAATTACTTAGTGGTTAACATGTGTACTGATCTTACTTTGGCAGCAGGCGAAATTTATCTGGACTGATTTCAGGAAAGAATGTGTCACACTCAAACTGCTTCAGGATTTGTGTGATGAACAGTCTTCTGGTCCCCGAGCTCTCCATTAACTCCTGGGTACCCAAAGCAAAGCAACATAAGTAAAATAACATAAAAACATAAGTACAGAAAGATGTCTGTGTGTCTGCAGAATTGTGTGTAATTTCAATTTTAGAAGTGGTTCACCATGACCCCATTTATCCACTGGATAATTATTTTTAATCATTATTAATCAGATGGTCAAAGCTTATTCTTCATTGGTTATTTGAAAATGGCCAATTTCTGCAGCAGGTTTCATCAAGATAATGACAAAATTTGAAGTGTGAGAAATAAGTGAAATTCCCCAACAAAAACTTGATAAAAACAAGTGATACATGCAGTACCTTATAGAGAGAGCTGCCTCCTATAATCCAGACCTGGTCAGCCTGATCTGCTAGGTCTGTGTCAACCAGCCTGAGAGCAGAGTTAAAGTCTGCCACCAGGTGGTGCGCACCTGCAGGGGGCGCTCTAGAATAGAAGAGAACTTATATTAGACAGACAGACTTCTTTGGCAACACCAGCGTGACTTCATGACTTTCTTCAGCATAACTTTTTTCGATATGCTGTGGTTCTCATAACCACTAAATTCTTTTTTTATCCACCTTGTGTACACAAGCTGCTGTGACAAGTGAATTTCCCTGGTGTGGTCATTAAAGTCTATCCTAACACAATGGACAGAGTTTACATTCCTTGCAGGACCTACTGATTAAACAACAGAGCATATTCAGTCACAGATAAACAGATAACTTCCGATGTCTCATTCTCCAAATAGGAATGTTGTTGCTATGGTTTGTTTTTGCTATAGTTACATTACATTACATTGCATTTAGCAGACGCTTTTATCCAAAGCGACTTACAGAGGAGGACATAAGCTGAGAAAGGTGTAAAGGAGCACAGAATAGTTGTTAGTTTTGTTAGTTTTTGTTAGGCAGGGAAGCATTCTCGAAACAGAAAGGTTTTTAGAAGTTTTTTAAAGGTCGAAAGGGATGTTGCTGTTCTAGTAGCCGTTGGTAGGTCATTCCACCATTTGGGGACGACCACAGAGAAGAGTTTAGAGTAACCTCGCTTTGCGAGAGGCGAGGGTACAACTAGACGGTTTGTATGAGCGGAGCGTAACGCCCTGGTCGGGACGTGAGCCTTTAGTAAGGCGCTGAGATAGACAGGGGCAGATCCTGAGATGGTTATTGCTATAGTTAGAGTTGCATGTTTTTTTGTTGTTGTTTTTTTACAGATAGAGCTATATGTAAATGGTCCATGTAAATGGTGTAAAAGGACTGTACTTATATATCTCCTTTCTAGTCTTCCGACCTTCAAAGCTTATTAACCTATTCACACACATTCATACACCAATGGCACAGCCTTTGTTCAGTGGTGTTCAGCATCTTGCCCAAGGGCACTTGGACATGCAGACTGGAGGAGCTGGGGATCAAACCACCGATCATCTGATTAGTGGACGACCTGCTCTACCCCCTTAGCCGCCCCTTCTTTTTCCCTTTGGGGTAAGCTATCCATCTATAATACTATATTTCTTCATTCATTTCCTATTGTAAATGTTTCCTTTTTATATTATTCTCTTACTATGTTCATTGTTATACACTAAAAAACACATAATTCGTTGTGAAAATCTATTTGGCAATAAACGTGATTCTAATCATTCCACAGTTGACCCATTCTTCCTACTGATGCCTCACATCTTATTGCCTGTGTCTACTTATCTATCTTTTTAATGTTCATGGTTATGTTGTTGTGGTGAATGTTAAGTTGTCATAACAAAGACATCAAGATATTTGACTGAAGTCAACATTTCACTTACAGACTCCTTCATGTTCATGACAGTGGACATGTCATGGCTTATACACAACCCTTCAAATAAAGTGTCACCATACTTCTGACAATATGCCAACATTAGAGTAGATTTAATGTTACAGTAAGACTTATTGAGCTCTGAATTTTGTACACATCCCTAGTAGACAACTTTCCTGTCTACTAAGAAAATAAAATGAATGTCTACTAAGAAAATAAAATAAATGTCCAAAATGTACCAAAATCTCAGGTAAGAACTACTAAAATAAATCTGATCTGTAAATTCAGGACTAAAAAGTAGTAGTAGTAGTGGCGGTATATGTGAATGACATACAGCAAAACAGTATGAGAGTACTCAGCAATAGGATTTGAACAGAGTGACAACAGAGAAAATAAATAGCACTGCTATTTATTTTTTTCTACAGTATCTACAGTAAATATTTTCATTTGTACACACTATTGTGTAGCTGCATCAAACGTTTTGTGCACATACTTGCATTGCCTACTGAGGACGATGTTGATCCTGTTGTTTAGAGGTCTGTTTTTCTCTGGGATGGAAAACCACGTTTTCCTGCCCATGATCACCACATTCTGTTTGCCTGCAGGACAGCAAGGTTTGAATGAATTAATTGGTTCTTGACCCTGAATGTATATCAATATATTCAGTTCTTACAAATTTAGAACGGCCTCTATGCAAAGCTCCAGATACGAACTTTAATAACCATTTCAGTACATGTGGGTCAACCTTTGTAACTTGAAACACATAAAAACACACATAAAGAGGATTGGGTTATAGGGTTCTGTTAAAGTGGTAGCTATATGTAATCTATCACTCTATCCAATACATTTACATCAGTTTGGCTTTACACATTCACACATGACAGGACTGTTACATGTAGAGTTGCTGTCTTCATTTGACATTTGGAAGCTAGCCCACAGAAGCAGCAGCTTCATTGCTTTGCTTCACATTGGTCTTAATTTTCCTACAAGACACATTTGAAAACATTTTAAAGCTTGTTGGCCGGTTTTATTTTTATTTTTTTAAATATAGGAAGAGAGTGCTGGTCTGATTACTAATATGATTAGAATGCAGTGAAGGCAGTCTAAATAACATAAACACATCTGTGCATACATCAATACAGTTCAGCAGCATCTGCATCCTCCAAAATAGCATGCATCTGTAGAGGTTACACTCTTTTTTTGTGAAAACTACTCTTTGCATATCACCAGCATTACATTTTTACATGTAATGCATGTGAATGTAAGCTGTTGATTGTGTGACTCTAACAATGGCTTCTTCACTGTTCCTTTCATGTGCACTGACTCCTCATCCCTCTAGAACAGGGGTTGGCAATTAGCGGCCCGCAGGCCAAAACTGGCCCGCCATCAATTATATCTGGCCCGCTAGATGATGTTGATTTATTTTAAACTATATATATTTTTAAATATATCTTTTAAACCTCATGTTTCCTGTCAAAATACAACAATTCTACAGATTTCACAACATTTATTGAAAAGTAGCTGATAGTAACGTGACAGCAGCCAGAACATCCTCGCCAGCCTCTTTACTTGAAGCACAGGTCGGAACACTAATTGGCACGTGCGTGCGCTGTAACCTGTGGAAAATAAAAGTGTCCTGTGTCCCTCTTGTAACGGACAACGTGAACAAATGTGTTTCATTAAATGAAAAAAAAACAAAACCAAACAAGGTCGGCTCAAATATCAAATATGAATGTGAATGCACATCAGTGGCAGATCTGCGCTGCTGTATACATTAGTTATGGCAGGTTGCTATGGCAGGTTGCCTGTTTCATGACAGACGCAGTGGGCGTAATAACAGCACATAGAAGCAAATTAATCTTTTAAATTAAATTAAATGCATTTCTAAAGTTAAATAAAGTTTATTTTTAATATAATAGAAAAAAAATAGATTGGTTTCAGCTCAGAACTTTGACTCCAGGCCTTGTTCTTATCTGTTAGTATACACTTAGCTCAGCTCATTCTCAGTTCCGTACACCATATGACAAAGACATCCTGACCTCTGGACTGCATGCAGTTCAGTTTGTGCACCTCTTTGAAGCAGAGTACAGCTTCACTTTAAAAAGGATAACTTGTCTTACCTTTCGCAGATGGAGTTTCTGTCATCGTCCTGAAGTGTTTAAATTCGTTACTAGAAGAGAAAACACAAATGAATAGAAGTCAATTATTTACAAACTTATAACATTAATATTCCAATACAATGTATTTATGTACACTGACATCCTGTATTCATGTGAAATGATCCAATATGCACATCCGTATGATGTATATAATGTAAAGAACTTTTGATTTTATCCTGCTCGTGCTCTGGGGGCTGGAATTTTCGATCGTATCTTTTATTATTTGCACATGAACGCAACTTACCTCAGTCTAACAGGATGCCATGGCAGCTTTCCATTGTTCCCGATACCCAGGTCAGGACACACCGCCACAATACCGTTCAGAATGCGGGACATTGGATCAGGACCGGACACCGAACAGCTACGTCTGTGCTTCTCGCTTTCCTGCGTGATCCAAATATTTTAAAAGTATCGGAAATGACGAATTCTTCTTCTTTCCGTTTTAAGGCAGCTGTGGCGTTAGAGCCGTTCCACCACTGCCATCCTATGGCGCCTGCTTGGATTGACTGAAAGGCGGTTGGTCACTTTGTCCATATTTACTGTACCTCGGGAGGCCGGACCAGCAGCTGGACCTGAAGCTGACCAGAGTACAGCCGGGGCACTGCAGGAAAACATATGGAAGCTAGGGATAATTTTTTTTATTACTCATTGCACATTTAATAGATTTCATCTTGGACTTTTTAGCGTTGTAATGAATTTTACTCTATATGTAGTTTTATGTTTGAATAGTATTCAAACATAAAATAATCATACAAAACGCAAGAGTTGGAATTTAATAGAGGGTAATCATGGTAATCAGTTTAGAACGTAGACAACAGATTTCTTACTGGTTTAAGCATTAGTACAAAAACAAACATCGGTTTTATTGTAACATCCACGTCACAAACAGCTGCTGTACAAAACTGTGTATTAAAAAAATGCACATTATTTCTGACAATACAAAACAGTGTGCTATTTAATGACCGGAAGACAGTCCAGTGGCTCAGATGCAATTCTCAGAGTAGATAGGAGCTTTGGCATTGAGCCCTTCTTATTAGCCTCTTGCTTCAGGGGGCACTCTGACTGTGAAGACAGCAGGGGCAGCAGTGCAGTGAGTCGTGGATGAAGAGGTCGCATTCCACACAGAACACATTGTGACATGATGGACAGGTGAATATCTAGAAACACAGAGGGAGAGAAAGCAATACATGAAGATAAATTAAGTTATTTTTTTTTTTAAATCAACCAGTTCTACATTGTGTAAGGACTAATAAGAGGTACAAAAAGAATGGTCAAAATTTAAGCAGATGGGGCCAAAATACTGACTTGCAGTCCAGAGTACAGGTCAAGCTCCAAACACACTGTCAAACACACTACAGTCCTAATAATGCAACTCGAGAGCATCGGTTATTAAATGTCCATAACTCCATCCTAGTATCTAATGCATGCCTACCATATCTGGAAGGTTACTGGTAATTACCAGATAACATGATAAAGGGTGTCCTGATGACTGTACTCACATTTTTATCTTTCAGCTCCCCTTGACAAGCTCGACAGAATCTGAAACCAAATCAGAACAGGTTAAATCAGATACACAGCGGTGTGTGTGTGTGTGTGTGTGTGTGTGTGTGTGTGTGTGTGTATGTGT